>NC_056715.1:18187041-18202041 GCF_018831695.1 Puntigrus tetrazona | reverse complement strand
CACCGGGAGAAACAGAAATGTGTGCTAGCAGTTACACCTTGTGAAAAACAAGTAAATATAATAACAGAAATAGCACTTTACTTCAATCTATTGAAAATTTTTATCATGCCAAGTTTACTACAAATACATTTTTATATTTATGTATTTAATAAAATGTCCTGCCACTGTACTGTTAGTGTACTGAACTGATATACTAAGTCTAAATTAGAACAGTTTTTTTGTTCTTAATGCTGAAGTACAATTAAAGATATCCTTATTGCAGCTATACTATACTGACATTAAAACAGTATAGTATATACCGTTTTTTTTTCCGCTTGGAGATGGAGCGAAATGACTGCCTACTACATGCCTGCTTGCCTCTTCTTCAGGTAATGGAAGAGACATGCGGAAACACTGAGGTAACATCAATGTTTTTATTTTTGTACTGTTTTTTCTCTACTGCCTTTACTGCACTGTACTGTAAAGTGTAGTACTGTACTGTGCAGTATTGAGTTGAATGTCATTTGTAACCTTTCAATACTTTCATTTTTGGTTGTTTTGAAAACCTTTGTTGGAAAAAACAAAAAACAAAACCTGTAAGTGTTGCATTGAGCTTCACAGAATGCTACCTGAAGAACTGAATAAGAACAGAAATTAAACATTATTGGTGTGTTTCTGCTAATCTGAAAGTGCACTCATATGATGCAAGTGTGTATCATTTTGTCATCAGAGTGACATTTTGCCAAAGGATTGTTAGGTTTTGATAGAGTTTCAACTTGACATAGATGTGAATGCTTTATTTCCCAGCGTTGCGTCTTCTGTTCAACCAATAGGCAAAAACAGACAATAGAAATAATTACGGAATTACAAATAAAGATGAGTCTTACTTGAGTGGGTCAAAAAGCATTCCTTAAGTTCATTTAATACAAATATTGAGAAAATCCCCTTTAAAGTTGTCCAAATGAAGTTCTTAGCACTGCATATTGCTAATTAGAAATTAAGCTTTGATATATCTACAGTAGGACATTTACAAAATATCTTCAGGGAACATGATCTTTACTTAATATCCTAATGACTTTAGATAAGTCAGATAATAATAGATATAACAGATCATTACAAATATACCCCATGACTTAAGACTGGTTTTGCGCTGCGGGGTCACATATGGATATTCACTTAAGCCCTTCGAGGGTAAAAGAATAATTAGCTAAGCTAACAGCTACTTTTCATTAGCCCTAGGAAACATAGCAAGCTAAGCTACAGCAACATAGCAAAATTTTTAAGCTATTTTTTACATTGAACCAACATCTTACAAAGTCAGTTCTCTCTCTGAGATCAATACAACTGTCCGGCAAGCAGATAGCCACCGTCATAACAGTTCAGGTTAATAACAACTTCAGAGTTTAACCACTGCTCCAAAACCAATGACGTTACAAGCTTTGGTGGCGGTGGCGTCAAGCTGGTATATGTCTGATCTGAGCTCGAGCTTTGGAAAACGTATTGATTTCGTAGACGCTACAGCGCTAGTTGATCGAAAATAGACCTTCGCTAGTAATAAAACTATTGGATTCAGAAATCAGTTAACCTAGCAAACAGGCGCGTTTCACCTCACAGATGCTGTCATATGCAGCTTATTAACGTAGATAGCTTTCAAGAGAGCTACAACACAATGATGAAAATCTGAAAATCACATTCTAAATGGTCCATTACAGCATGTGATGAAAGCTGAAAGCCCATCAGAGCACAGCACGTCATTTCTTCTATCCAGCGTAATAACGAAACGGATCCAGCGGTGACATGGATCCCCACAGTTTACGTCCCACACCTGAGCAGCTTCACGCCGTTTGTTTTGCACTGGTGTGAGACTTAAACCGGAGGGGCCAGAGTCATCTCCTCGCTTCCATGATCTCAAACGACAAAAAAATATACGCTATATGCTCAGGAATTACATTTTGGGATTATGTGATTGTGATTTTTATGGTTTAAACTTTAAAACAATCATTAATCAATTATTGCCTTAATTTATTTATTTAAACAATTGTCAGGGCAAGATTTTTGTTAAAAAGTAATAAAATAACTAAACTAAGTCAACACAAATAAACAAACAAAAATTTAATACAAATATACGGGAATGAATGGCTCCCCAAAGAGCCTTTAAACGAACATTTCTACGTTTTTTTTTGTTTCTTAGTGCTAATTTAACAAACTAAAAATGATTTTGCCACTATAAAAGAACTTTCACGACTAAAAACCATTATACATCTTCATATCCATCGTAACTCTTCATATGCGTGTCTTTAAGCTCACAGTCAGGTGTTTTCATGTTTGCTCAGCTTCACTGAGTTCTGCCAGGCAACAGAAGCAGGCATCTGACCCTCAGGAACCTCGACTCTACTTCCCACAATAACAGTCCCTTCTGCCACTAAAAGAATAAAAGACAAGCAGCAACGCTAAAAGCTGTTATTTATTAAGTGGGAGGACTAAGTGGCAGGGAAGAGAAGGAGGGAGCTTCCCCCAGAACATAGTTAAAATAGCCTCAGCACCTTCCTCGACACACCAACACTTTAATTGTAGTGTATGAACGTGAACCGTCTACACTCACAACGCAGAACAAATGTGTGAAGAATCTACAGATATTACTCCACATCAATGATTGCCAGTGAAAAACTCAACTTATTAACTCTGGGGGAGTTGAACAATTTCCAAAAAGTGGAGTTTTTCTTTAAAAATGTTTGATAAGGTGGCAGCAGAAAAAATGGATTACTAGCCAACACTGTGATTATTTAAAATTCATATGTAAGGTTATTATAGTTATTTTAGAAATAAAGTGAATGTCAGGGTAATTATAGTAAAAGAAAACCCTCCATTAATCATGTCCATGAAGTACAGCTAGAAACAAAGACTCAGACAAGATTTCATGATTAGCAGAACAAAACAGATCTGCTGGAATAAATAATTTGCTTGAATAATAAAGACTGTTACGCAGTTTTTCTGCAACTAGGAAGAATATTATACGAGTAATTTATTTTTCATTTGCAGTATAGTTTACATTTAAATAAAGCTTGAAAGTCAGATTTTAAGATGATGATTTTACAGCAATAATCAAACATCTAAACAAGAAAACCGAAAGAAACATTTTAAAAAGCTGTTGTTTTGTTAATATTACCACGATAGTTTCACCAGCCACTATTTACAATTATCAGCCCGATGCATATACAGACCCTCTGGCTGATCGATTCAATGATTGATTGATTGATTGATTGATTGATTGATTCACGAATCTAGTTCATGTACTTCTGACCAACTGCCACCAGAGGTCACTGTGTTAACTCTCACACATCACTCTGGACTACATTTCCCATGATCCATTGCATGCATACAGCTGTAACCAATCAGACAGGCTTTGGTTGCCCCTGCCTGGACTATTATCGTGTCTTTGTTTTGCTCGCTGTATTACGTTCAGCGCTGTATTATGTTCTGCTGTCCGTGTCTGCGTTATTGACCACGTCTCTGTTTAATAAAAGTTGCTCTGCACGATGTCTCTCGTCTCGTTCACATCGTTACAGATTGATTGACAAGGATGGTATTCTTTAGAAGTCTTACCAAAATTTTAATAAAACCCTTCCAAAACGGGACGTCTTACCTCCCAGAAGTTTGGAGTGGCAGTTGATGAACTCCGGTTTCTTCTCGGGGAACCGCTGACACGTGTGATGCAGGATCTGGACAAACATGCACTTCTCTCCGGCTGAGCCCGCGGTCCACTGGTCCGATCCGTTCTCAAACACCAAGTCAAACTCTGGGCAATCCTGAAGGTTTTTGGACGATTAAAAGGCAGTCAAAGATCGATGGCATCAAACATGTGGCGCAGAAAGAGGCCGTGAACTCACTCTGACGGAGTCGATGCCATTGACCTGCCGCAGCTGACCGATGCTCCACTGTGATCTCCTGACGAAAGACGAGGAGCCTTCAAACTGCTTCACCTTCGTGAGGAACGCCTGCGCCGGCTTCTTATTGGTCACTGTAAGGAAAAGGGACACGTTTGAATTCTGATCAAAAGTTTGAAAGAATTAGCATTTCTAATGATTTGATTGAAGCGTCTCCTGCTCTTCTGATGTGCCTTCTTCATAAAATACAGTTAAAAACAATAATATTGTGAAATATCATTACAATTTAAAAAAACGTATGTTAAACTATTTATTGCTAAAAGCTGAATGTTTAAGAAAAATGTATAATTATTAATCTTGTGCCTTTTAATATTTATTGAAATGGAAATGTTTATTTGTTGTATAATCCTAATCAGAAAGGATGCTTTAAATGAAATTAAATACATGTATAATGCAGTTTTATTAATCAGAGAAAAAGGTTATAAATATTAAGCAGCAAAAACAACAACAACCAATTTTAATAACTGATAAATGAGCAGCATATTTCTGAAGGGTCATGTGACACTGAAGACTGGAAAAAAAAAAAGTGTGTGTGGTACAAAAATTGCATTTAACGATATACTCGAATAGAAAATTACGGCTATGCAAAAAATTAAAACATCAAGATTAAAGTTGTTCAATTTGGAATAAAGTCATTAAAATGCGAGAAAAAACAAAAGTATTATTTATATATATTAGGTACTGATAGGATCAGGGTCAGGTGTAGAATAAGGTTGTGTAAAATAAGGCATTAATATGTGCTACTAATAACTGGCTAATATTCCTGTGACATGCACGCTAATAGTAGCACGGTAGTCTACATACTGTATACACATTTTCAGGTCTAGATTACTGTAGTACGGTTCTCCAGCTCGTATCAAAGGGCAGTGTTTACAGATCCCACCACACCCGGCTCTGCTGGAGCGAGAACATCCGGCCCACGGAGGACTGTTGGAGGAATTTCTCATCCTCCACTGTTTGTTCAGGTCTGTGTGTACAACACTCCCTTTTCCTCCCTCTCACTCCCTCCATCTGTGTGAGGTCACCGGGGTCAGGGTCTCTGATCCATCGCCTGCTTTCCTCTCCAGAACAACACTGCACAGTAGTTCAGAGCCGCAGTTGCGCTCAACATGAATGTAAACTATTGTGCAATAACGGTAACTTTAAAAAGTGCCTTGGGTGTTACTAAATCACCAAAAAAGGAGTGCACAATATAAACTTCAGTGTGCGTGATATAATGATTGTTAGTGGCATTCATAAAAAAAGACTGTCCAAGATAACAATGCCCATACCGACTAAAATCAAGCTCAAATACATAAATGCAGAGGTTATTATATAATCGCTGGACAAAAAAAAAATGCAATGAGAAATTCACTACCGCATATCATATCCAACACCTGTAAAAATAACCCTGTATATATAGCATAGGCAAAGAAAAAACACCTGAGGAGGAAACGTTCATCACTTTATGACCAAAACATGAGCTGAAGTTCAGGCCGTCATGAAATAACAGCAGAGTGCCTTTTCATTTCTCTCTCGGTGAATAGATCTTTCATTTGCGATGCATTAAATAGTTGGAGCAGCGAAACATTCGACTGAAGCTCAGCGGTAGATGCTTTCCAGTTGGCTACCATTAAACACTTTTCAGTGGGTTTCCCCTCAACAAACCCAAAAGCGTGTTTTAAAAATCCCCAGGGCTCTTTTGATACCGTGCACGCCGGGCGCTCGGACTCTGTAGGCCTGGAACAATGTTCTGGGTGTGTTGAACGAGTTATTACGATCGGCTAGCCACAACCACGCTAAACATACCACACAAACTCTGTGCAATATTAGAATATGTGCATAGTAGCTGGAGATGAAACGTTCAGCGTCCTCCGAGGAAGAAAAGTTCAGAATCACGTGTGCGCTGTGAAGCCAATGATGATATAATAAATTAAAATAAGCAGATCTAATCCACTAAAACGGGTGAAATGGAATGTGAACCGAGCAAACATGCATAGTAAAGCTGAATACACACTGGGTGGGATTTCCTCCAGCTTTGAGTCACTTAGAGCTTCCAAAGAGAATACAGGATAAAAACATGAATAAAACCGTGTTAGACTTCCACTGAATTTTTCAACCTTTATAAGAGCAGCTTTTCTAGCCTTTTCAAAAATGCAAATGTAAATCATGTAAAACATTTTTAATAAACAGTTATGAAATGATATCAGTACAGGTGGCTAGCAATCAAATAAAAGCAGTTTTGGCAAAATCCAATTTTTTGAATGACTTTTACTGCGGCTTTAATGTTTAATGCAGCTCAGAGATGGGATGAACGCATTTACATTGCTATTATTATTACTACATTTTTATTAAATTATTACATTTTCATTACTTGTTTGTGGTTTCTTTCACTGTTAAAAAAAAAAAAGTTGCCAAAATTTTAAGTTGCCAAAATTTTACTGTAAAAAAATATAGTGAAAACGGTTAATTACTAATTTACTACTTCCATCAGCTGATATAAAATGTTAACATACAAACTCATTGAAGTACCTTTGTAATGCAAAACCAGTTGCAATATGACATACTTTAACTTTTATTTAAAAAACCATGGCTCAACAATAATGCAGCAACATATTCAACGGTTTGTGTTTTGCACTTTTACTAAAAGTCCTTGCGATGCAATGACAGGCATAAAACGCAATAAATGCAATGGTATAAATGCAATAATCAACACTTTTCCCAATTAACTCAGCAGCTATAACAGTAAAAATAAGTATGGATAAAATTCATTGAAAATCAAGGCAGAACATTTGTATTTATTTCTAAATTACGACAGCGTTCAAAGTAAAAAAGTGCACATTAGGAAATATTATAATATTAGAAAAATGCATGACCCTTTGAGTGAGCGTTATCTCGCTGCACCACTTAAGACGAGATTCTCACGTGCCTTAAAGGAGGTCTTCAGAAAGTGCTACGAGAGGGATATACGTAGAGAGCAGAGCTCAGCAAGAGTTCAAGACTCAGTCTGATGAATAGGAATTCGTAAAAGTTGCTCGGCAGAATCCAGATGAGGCAGGATCAAACAGACCAGCCAAATGAATCTGCACAAATGAGTCCGTGGAACAGCTCCAAGCAGACCATTAACCCACGAGACCTCAGGCCCCGCTCGGCTGAGACTAATAAACAACTTCCTGCAGCACGGCCTCTGATCTCCTGTACTGTCACTGACTCATCAGACTAGAGAAAACTAGAGAAAGAGTGTTTAAAATAGATCCTAAATTATGCACTCGGTCTCTCTAAGGCTCAGAACAAGTTCAGGCTTTAAGAAAAAGACACATTCGGAAATGCATGTTAACCCCGTAAAGCCTTACGTATGAAATAAGGTTTGGAAAAATAGAGCTAATCAAAAAAAACCTATCCAGCTTTCAACCAGAGTATCTAGAAATTTGTAAATCTCGAAGGATTTTCTGGACAATGTTTTTTTAGGAATATTATTTAAGCAAAAAATGTAATTAATGCAGTTTCAAATTAAAATTTTCCCGTTTGAAATACATTTATGCAAAATTTGCAAAACTCATTTGGACATTTTTTGTAATTATTTACATTTTTACCCGCCTTGATTTTAGATGCTTTTTTAATATTTTGGCTGAACAAAAGACCTAAATAAACAAAAATAAGAAGAGTATTTTTTGCGGTCAATGTATGTATTTATTTATCTATTGCTGCAATGATAGTTTAGAGATGAACAGATAAACATTCCCTGAAAAGCCTGATTTTTGATGTAATTATTGTCATGATAATCAAAGAAAGCGAAGTTGCTTCAGTTCAGCAGGTGTTCGTCTAGAAATTAAAAATTTGCATTTGTAATCAGGCTCTTATATTCATGTCAAGTTATTTCAATTTTAAGGGCCTATACACAGTAAAAATACAGAACCTGTGTTTAGGTCGAGTAATTTTACTATGCATAGGCCCTTTTAAAGCCTGATAAAATTGCATCTGAACGTTTTAATTATTACAAACAATGTTAAAGATATTCTCATATTTACTTGATAATGATTAGCAAAGAGCTTTAAAAGGGTTATTCATTTTTACTGCTACCGAGACATTTCTTGTAATAAACAACACACTTTTTGGTTCATCAGAAGAAAGATGGTCGTCCAGTTTAAAACTGACACAGGGGTGAGTAAATGATGCCATGTTTACAGTCCAGACTGATTCATGACAGGATAGATAGAAGTGCTGGGTTTTTGAGTTTGAGCATCAGCGAGCGAGAGAAAGTGACGTTATATCAGCTGTTGTTCAGGAACACGTCACGCCTGGCTGCTGGAGCGCTCACAGATATCTAAGAAACAAAACACTGCTACACTTCACGAGGTTTCATTAGGCCGTACTGAAGATCACCGCATGGATTTTATTCATGAATCCCGTCGTGGAGGTCCGCGAGCAGACAGCACAGCTCATGTGGTTCTCTCAGACAGGAAGGTGAACTGGAGTTTAGTTGTGAGGACAGCCTAGATGAAAGCCAGAGACACTTCAGCGTGAAGAGTCTGTTTAGGTAAGCAGCACAAAAGAGCTTGTCGATTAGCTTCGTGAAGAAGAAGTCTTGGACGAGGGACAAGTTCAGGAGGCTGAGAAGAAAAAAGTGTTCCTGTGTTCTCCATTTCTGAGGAAACACAAGCCCTGAAATACTCCACTGCTGAGCTGAGGCTGTCCCAAACCCACGAGCAGGTGGAAATCAGAAACACACGCTCTACATCAAGTTTCGTCTTTTTAAGGGTCATTGCAGCCCCCAAAATTCTCAGAATTATCCCAAAATAATTCATTTAAACCTATTTTTGCCACTATTACAACCCATTTGTCATGAAGCATTAAAAATAAATAAATAAATAAATAAATAAATATATATATATTTTTATATATTTTTTTATTGATTTATTTTTTAGTAAATCTATATATATAAAACTCTACATAAAAGATGATTAAAATAAATAATAAAATAATAAATAATAAAAATTTAAAAATAAAAAGTTCCGTTATGAACTATTTGATTAATGATCTTCTGTAATGTCCAGCTGTGTTAGGAAGCGTAGTGTTATCCAGAAACTAATATGTAACATTAGATCTGACGAGAGGTGTGTTGTGTGTCTGTCAGGTCTGTGTGTGTGTGTCCTGCATTCTAATCATTCCTTTAAATCCTCGGGGATGGACAGCTCCTACGCTCGGACCACCATGTTAACACCTTCAGAACATGAGTCTGGCTTCAACACGTCATAGAGTGATGAGAGGCAGAGAACGGAACATTTCCTACACACACACACACACACACACACACACACACACACAGAGACAGAGACAGAGAGAAACACACACACACTCACAGAGACAGAGAGAGTGAGAGAAACACACACACACACACACTCACAGAGACAGAGAGAGAAACACACACACACACACACTCACAGAGACAAAGAGAGAAACACACACACACACACACACACACACACACACACACACAAACACACACGCAAACACACAGAGACAGAGAGAGAGAAACACACACACGTGCTGGTCATAGAATTAGAATATCATTAAGTAGACGATTTATTTTTTTATATCTTTGTTTGGAACTATTTTCATCAACCAAACGGTTAACAAAATATCCATTTAGTATATTCAGATTCATACACCGCTTTAAGTGCCAAGTATTTTTATGCACACATTATGCCTTGTATGAATCACCGTAGTAACAGTCTTAATAATCTAATATCTATTCATTGATACAGCTTTAGAAAGTATAATGCATTCAGATATGTGAAACCACCAATAACCGTCTAAAAGGGAATGTGCATATACTATAACGCATTTTAATATTGGTTAAAATTATAAGATGCAATGTGACATTTATTGATATCCCTTTAAAGGGTTATGCGTTAAATACGGGCTTCAGGTAAAAGTGCTTATTTTTATAATACGGCATTTCAGTTAATTATTTCAACCACCATTTTTTTGTATAGTTTCAGAAAGACCTACTGAAAACAATGATTGCAATTCTACTAAAATATATTTGAACACATCAAACACATCTTTGGGATGTGAACTGATTTAAACAACGCCTTTCCTTAAACGGAAAACTACTGATAAAGGACAGATGCTCGCTGGAGTCCTTCTATTTCACTGAAAGCCATCGCTTCAGATCTTTGTCTGACGAATCAAGCTGACAGCGAGTAGAGAGTCACACGCAGGTGGATGAAGGCCGGGACGTCCTGGGAGCGCTCACAGAGGAGCGTCTGTCTAAATCCCAGCTAACCTTTAGACGTGCTCCGAGAGAACCGCAGGCAACCGTTCAGAGACCCGAGCTCCGTCAAGACAACACACACTCACTTTCACGGTTAAGCATGCTTTATTCATTGAAAATTAATGCAAAACCTGGTATTTCTGATTTACTTAAAAAAAGGCATCTTCTGCTTTCCAAGGCTGCATTCATTTGATTAAAAATACAATAGTACTGTGTGATATTAATACAATATCAAAGAACAGATTTCTATGCATGTTAAAATGTCATTTATTTCTGTGAATGAAGCTGAATTTTCATCAATGTATGAGCGAAGATTTCCAAATTTACACATTCTTGCTGAAGTAGTCATTTCTTTAAAAAAAGAAACGTCTTGGTTACGTATGTAACCCTCGTTCCCTGAAGAAGGGAACGGAGACGTCACATGTCGGATGACCGACGAATTGGGATCTCGCTTCGAGAGACCAATCTACTTCGAGTGCATCTAAACGAGCCAATTGAAGATTGGCATGCGCTAATCGCATCCAGCTGCCGCTGATCACAGCGCGGGTATAAATAAGCAGCGGGTGCAGTGCATATTCAGGTTTTCGCTGAGGAGCCGAGCTAGTGACCCGGCCCCTTCAGCAGAGTCTGCCGAGGAAACACGGGTCTCTAAGGCTATGCCGTGGAAATACACACATAAAGTCCTCTTGGGGTACTTTACATGGCTCCCAGCCCTCACCGGTTCATCGAGAGGGCCTGGCGCCGGATGCTCCGCAACATCTGGCTGCCGAGGGGAATGGAGGAGCTCGACAAGGTCTACTGTATGGACGCTCTGGAGCGGTTAACAAGCCGACCCGAAACCGGGCCTCTCAGTGCTTCTACCCGTTTGAGGTGAGAACACAGGAGACTACCGGTTCCACACGTAGGCTATAGAATCTAGCGATCGTGTTGGGGGTCGCCCAGCCCACAGCTCTACAAATCTGTCAGCGAGGTGCCACGAGCCACCGCCCAGGACAATGCAACACTTGCTGAGTGTGCCCGCAACCTGGGGGGGGGGCATGGCATACCCTGTGCTTGGTAGGCTAGGGTAATGGCGTCCACTATCCAGTGAGCCATCCACTGCTTGGAGACAGCACTCCCCTTCTGCCGGCCTCAGTGACAAACGAGAGCTGGACTGAGGTCCTGAAGCTTTGTGTCCGGTCAACGTAGCATCTTAGTGCTCAGACGGGACAAGCAACGTCAGGGCTGGGTCTGCCTCCTCCAGGGGCAGCGCTTGAAGGTTCACCACCTGGTCTCTGAAGGGGGTAGTGGGAACCTTGGGCACGTAGCCGGGCCGTGGCCTCAGTGTTACCTGGGAATCCGCGAGCCCAACTGTACGCACGAATCGTCGACCGAAAAAGCCTGCAGGTCCCCTACTCTCTTGATGGAGGCCAATGCGAGCAGGAGCAATGCCTTCATAGATAAAAAGAACTTTAGCCCAACTGCTGGCAAAGGTTCAAACGGAGCCTACTGCAGTGCTGTCAGCACTACAGACAGGTCCCAAGAGGGTACTGTTGGGAGCCGTGGAGGATTCAACCTCCTGGCTTCCCTCAGGAACCTGATAATCCGGCCATGCTTACCCACAGACCTCCCATCTATGGGGTCATGATTTGCAGCAATTGCAGCCACGTAGACTTTAAGGGTGGAGGGAGACAGCCTTCGCTCCAACCCTTGCTGCAAGAAGATAAGCACGACTGATAGGGCAATTCCGGGGGTCTTCACCCTGAGAAGAACACCACTCGACGAACAGGCTCTACTTCAAGGCATAGGCCTGTCTCGTGGACGGCGCTTTAGCCGAAGAAATGGGTGTCAACTACCCCTTGAGGTAGGTCACCTAGAGCCTCCGCATCCCATCCAGGGACCAGACATGGAGTTTCCAGAGGTCTGGATGCGGGTGCCAAGGGGTGCCCCGTCTCTGAGTCAGAAGATCCTTCCTCAGAGGGATTGGCCAAGGAGGGGCTGTCGCGAGGAGCACAAGTTCTGGGAACCAAGTCTTCACCAGTAGGGTGCTACTAGCAAGACCTGCTCCTTGCCTCCCTGACCTTGCACAGTGTCTGTGCAAAAAGGCTCACTGGGGAAATACATACTTGCAAAGGCCCCGCAGCCAGCTGTGTGCCAGTGGGCAATGGGAAGTCTCTGGAGAGGCAAACAGGTCTACCTGAGTGGCTCGGAAACGTTCCCAAATCAGCTGAACCGCCCGGGGATGGAGTCTCCATTCTCCGGGTAGTGCAGCTCGCGACAGCTCGTCGGCTGCCTGGTTGCACACTCCTGGAATGTGAATGGCGTGAAGCGCCAATCATCCAGCCTCGAGGGCCCGGGAAGCAGTGAGAGACCAAGAGGGTACAGCTGATACCCCACGTGAGGGTCCAGACTGCCCCTTTTGCAGCTCCACTGGTTGCAGAGTTTAAACGTTGTGTCACAACGCGAAATGGAGCCCACCTGTCTGCAGCCAGGATGAGAACCAAGTCGAGCAAACACAAGCTCCGCCCCCTTTTTCAAGGTGACAGAGCCCGCCCATCACTCCGAGATGACCACCTCCCCGCAAGGAAGTGATTCATCCACAACCGCCACCTCAGCGTGCTAAGCCCAGGCACACAAGGCAACGATTGTGACCATCACCTAACACCAGGTAACAACCGCATCCAGAAACACATGGGTGTACGTCGTCTGAAGCAAGACCCACGCTATCTTCCAAGACGCGTCGAGTTTGCCAGACGTAACGCCATCTTTAAAAAGACGCACCCGCGAATGCTCTTTTAGTGCTGAGGCAACAGGGGATAGCCGTTTTGCACTCAAACAGGGGGGTAGTGCAGCCTGATTGTGGCAATCCACTCGACGCAGGAAAACGACCTCCGCTGAAACGCCGTACTCCAACACTCGTAGATCGTCTTTGGAGCAGAACAGTCACGCTCGGCGGCAGCTGGATGCGATTAGCGCATGCCAATCTTCAATTGGCTCGTTTAGATACACTCGAAGTAGATTGGTCTCTCGAAGCGAGATCCCAATTCGTCGGTCATCCGACGAAACTTTTTAACGGTAACTTTTAATAATACTTCAGTTTTTTTTTTTTTTCTTTCATTTTCTGTATTTTTGCATTTATCACACACACACACACACACACACACAAACACACTTACTGATCTCAAACTTTTATATGTCAGTGTATATACAGCTATGACTCAGAAGCCCTTATTATGGTGTTATGTATATCATTTGAACAGCGTGCTCTGCTCCATTCAGTGTATATACAGCAGACACTTCTTTCATAAGACCTGAATGCACAGACGTAGTACAGTAACTGTGTGTTTAGACCTATTCTGACTATAGGTCTTCAAGATATTACTGTACTCGAGCGATAGAGCTGGTCTTTGTCATGTAGCAGCGAGGTGTGAAGTGAGATTGCAGCATATGTCGGCTTCATGGACCTGGTGGGCAGATGTCTAAACTACACTCCTCCCGCGGGGTGTGTGTGTGTGTGTGTGTGTGTGTGTGTGTGTGTGTATAAAGCGTCCAGCTGCTTCATTAGTACAATTAACACAGATGTCAGTCACGAAGCCCAGCCTCTGTTATCTGAATCATGCAGCTCATTCTTGTTTCCTCACAGTTATGTAATATGTCGCGTCAACAAAGAAATCCCTTTTTGTTTTGCTTTTTATGAGTTATTGAACGCACAAAACAAGTTAACAAAAACTGGTAGAATACACCAAGAATACGGTCTAAGAGGAGGATTTCAATATGCTCCATTAAAAGGGATCAATTATTATAATAACAATAAAAACATGTACAATAACAGTTTAATATTAAATAAATTATTTTTATAAATATAATAACTTTATACGATATCTACAGACTTCCTACAGGGAAACTAAGATCTCTTAAATAATGGTGATTTATGAGATGATTGTTTAAAAGTTCACTTTAATTAGGATCAGCTATTTTTCTTCAAGCTCTGAATTCTATTATAAATGTTGAACGGTTAGTCAACGGTTAAATATTAGAGAGAATAGCACAGCTTTGAGACATTGGTAGTATTGTGCATTAAATATATACAGTATGTCATTTCTACATTAATTTGATGATTGCGATACAAAAGTGTGTTTAAAAAAAACGTTAGCGTTTCAGAACAAATATGCAAGTAATTCACTTCTTTTTTTGAATCAGCAGTTATTTTGTTATTTTGTGCAAAAAGAGTCAAAATGAAATTACTACGGTCAGACCTCAAGGTGGTTTTATTTTTATAATGTTTTTTTAGAATACAGGTATTATGAAAGCAGATGCACAGTAATAAACGAAACAAACTGGAAAAAGTTCATGAATTTTTTCTGCTGATGTGCCTTTAAGGGATACACACACACACACACACAGACACACACACACACATACACAAACAGACACACACACACATACAGACACATACACATACACATACAGACACACACACACACACACACACACACACACACACACACACACACACACACACACACACACATACAGACACACACACACACACACACACACACACACACATACAGACACACACACACACACACACATACAGACACACACACACATACAGACACACACACACACACACACACACAGACACACACACACACACACACATACACATACAGACACACACACACACACACACATACAGACACACACACACATACAGACACACACACACACACACACACACACACACACACACACACACATACAGACACACACACACACACACACACATACAGACACACACACACACACACACACACACACACACACACACACACACAC
>NC_056715.1:18144541-18177041 GCF_018831695.1 Puntigrus tetrazona | reverse complement strand
TGTCGTTTTCTCTCCTCCTGCTCGTATCGTATATAAAACTCGCGGCAGCAGTAAAATCAGCTCCAGACTTCGCTTCCTTCAAAAGAAACTGAAAGAGCGTCGTGTTTGTCGCCGGACACACAATAGAGAGTATTGTGCTCGTTTCCTAAAGACAGGAATCCGGGTCGTGTAACAATAAACACTAAGAGCGCAGAATAAAACTTGACTCGACTCGGACACGCGCCGCGGCTCAGAGACGCTCGCGCTTTCTTACCTTTCACCGTGTTTTCAGCGGGATTCTTCTGTCTTCCGTCCCATCAGCAGACGCGCTTCTGTCAGCCCGGAGCCGGTGCCGCGGGGATCGGTGTTCCCTCAGTAGTGCGCACTGCCTCGTGCGCGCGGAGACGCGAGTGACGTGGACCAGACGCGCGGCGCCACGCGACGCTTCACCTGACGCGCTTCACGTCCTAAGAGCGGACTCGAGACTTTCGAGGAAGCGAGAGCTGGCCGACAGGGACTCGGTGAAGGGAAAAACAAGATCTCGTTTCCAAAGAAGAAGCCGAGGTCTAACGTATTCCACAGAAACCGTATGTTATCTAACAAAGTCGACGTAACACGAAAAGCGCGGGTAAACATCACACGTCTTTCTTCTCAACATCTTTAACCATCCACAAACATTCGAGTCACTGAGAACTATCAGTTACCATAAGAAAAATATACTTTAAAAGATTGTTTAGCGAATCCGTGTTTTCATTTATTTAAATAGAATTGTGGGCTGCATCCCATTTCTGCTTTTGAATCTTTTAGTATTTCATTTTTATGCACGTTTGAGTTTGGTGCAATCATTTAATGATGACTGCCATTTAGTTTTGGGTTTAATCCATCTCAAAGCGTCCAGTGGTGGATGATCATCTCTACTGATATCGTCAAGCCAACCATTTTTAATTCTATTCGGCTTGATTGGAATCTTCTTGACTTTAGAAGAACTGGAACTGATTTCTGGAGCACATGAGCAGACACACCACAGGTTGGTTTCTAAGATGTTCACGTGACACTCAATATGGCATGCCTCAAATTAATACTTAATGCAACAATAATAATGTTTAATATTTAATGCCATATTATGTATGGCTTATTATAGTACTGCACGGCAAACATTTCCTTTTAATATCACTATGCACGCATACAGCCACAAGCTCTTTATTGGCTTACAGGTGTTTAGTTTTGACGTGGCACACCTAAAAGAAGCAGATCGACAGATGCCTTTGTGATCATTAAACTCTATTAGAACACATACTTCCCGTGCAAGGAGCCATAAACCAGGTGCACACAGCAAAAAAGCTTTTGTACATTTTTATAAAACTATCATTTTTAAACTCTGAGCAAACGAAGGCAGCCAAAAGCTGGACATTTCCACGAAGAAGTAGGATCAGATGAAAATGGAAAACGAGCCGCCCTTCATAATGATTTTCTTACTGTATTATTTATTATATATTCTTCATACATAGACCGTTTCTGCTGCTCTTGTACTCGAGTCTCTCCGAATCAGACCAGGGTTTTGTCTGAAGCTCACACATGATGAACTAGTTCGTTTCTTCACGGTCACTCAAAAGCAGATTTTCAGAATTAAAGACGATGTGCTACTTCATAATTACACAGTTGTCCAATACATCCAGTAGTTTCTCGCTGTATGCTGCTCTCTTGTGGAGGAGCCCACAAAACGCACAAAACCAAGGCATGCTTGTGATTTTAAATAAAAATGATTTTATTTATTTATTTGTCAGGTAAATGGCATTTTTACAATCTTAAAACAGCAGGCCATGCAACGCACTGCTGGCATCTGAGAGAGAGAGAAAAAAAAAAAAAATCAAACCAAAAATAATAATAATAATAATAATCTTCATTTCTGGCTGCGAAATCACCTTCATACGGAGAAACATCAGGAGACAATACTGACGGGAAGTGACGCGCTGAAAGGCACAGAAAGAGCGATTCTGCTGCGCTTCATTAGTGATGGAGTGTGTGGAGCACGCTCAGAGAGCAGCAGAAAAACTAAATCAAACCATCACGAGGATGCCACGATCTGCACGAGTTTATTCCAGCCAGGAGCAATTCTTCATATGCACTTATATATAGATTTCTAAAAGTCCTTAAGATCGACGGGCACCAATCCATAGATGTCAACAAAAATGGCTTTTTTCCCCTCTCTTCTGGAAAACAAACAAAAAAATAGACTTCCAAAAAACGACAGAAAAAAGCAGCAACAAAACTGTACAATGTTGTTTTTAAAACCTGTTTTTTTACATTAGATACAAAAAAAAAAAAACGAAACAAATTAATACTTCATTTAGCGATCCTTCATTTTGGAAAAAAAAAATAATAAAACAAAGGGAATTGCATGGTTTGTGACCTATCGCTGGTGCGTATTAAAGAAAGGCTTTTGAATAATACTATACTGGTTCACGATAAAGAGTGATGAATAAAACGACAGACTTCATAATAAAAAGAAACTTCGATGACCTTCGAGAGCAGCCCGGGTTCAGAAACGTTCTCGCGCCGCAAGCTGCTACAAAAAAAGTGGACGACTCTCCTTCATAGCGTACAAAAATATCGGCGTTATTACATGTAATCAAACGACAGCTTATTTTCCAAGTGCTTAGAAAGGACCTAAACGATTGGGTTTTTTTTTTTTTTTTTTTTTTTTTAATTAAAGACTAGCGACCCGAAGCGTAGCGTCTTTACTCATCGGTCGATAGCGTTCAGGAGCAGCGGCGTTAAAGCTAGTGTAACATTTCCTTCTCTACGACGTCACTTTGAAGCGACCGCCATCATTACAGATTGATGGGCACAAACGAGCAGCGCACATTCGACAGAGAGACGCGGCGTGAATTAGTGACAAATAAATAATTGGCGTAGGGTCAGAGGTCGTGTGTAGCAACTTCGTCTCAAACTAACGACTTCTGGAGGGGAGCGGTAAACGGCTCTGCTGAGGCAGAGCTTCATGTCTGCTAGTGTTATGAACGCGCATAAACTGAATAAAAGAAAAACACGTGAATTACGATGCGGCCACGACGGAGCGGTTAAAAAGAGATGAAGAAGAAGAAGAAGGAGAAGCGTGAGAGCGAGCGCGGCGGCGGCGCTCAGACCCAGCCGCTGGTCAGCTTGTAGAACATCTCCTCGTCTAGAGACTCGTTCTGGTCCTTGGCGCGCGTGGACAGGAAGATGTAGCCGCCGATGAACTCGTGCACCACTTTGCAGTCCACCTCGGCACAGATGAAGGCCAGGCTGGGCTCGTCCGCGAACTCCACCGTCACCTGCCGTGAGAACAGAGCAGATGCTGGTCAGAGCTCAAGATCTCAGAAGTCTGTGAATGATCTAATGTTACTGTTGCTTTCGGTCGTCTGATTGATAGTTTAGAGTCGTTTATCCAGGAAAAGCTCTTTTAGTGTAACTGTAGAACCATCCAGCTTCAGCTTCTCGTGTCAAATCTGAAATGACTTTTAGATCAACAAACATGAGAATAACTGCAGTCATATTTCAGACGAACACTTCCTGGACCGAAGCAGCTCAGCTTTACTTGATTCTCCATCAATCACTTTCTAGAAGAATCTGATCATCAGGATATTTTGAGGAGCTTTACTTTCACTGTTCCTCAGCGGAGCAATGATCTTCACAAGCCTCCAAAACATCTCACATCTTCTGAGGAGCCTTTATTTCTTCAGCTCTCAGTGAGCATTGAATTGCATTGCATTATACGATTGGATCATTTCAATGTCTTCTAACTAAGATGTAATTATCAGCGGCTATCATATTTAACTACTGCTGTACTGGTATACAGATCTCATTGATTTACAGTACAATGTTCATGTTACTTTGAAAAAAAAAAAAAAAAAAATATATATATATATATATATATATATATATATATATATATATATATATATATATATATATATATATATATATATATATATTTTTTTTTTTTTTTTTTTTTTTGCCCAAACCTAGTCAATTTAAACAGACCTGCTCACTGAAAGCTGCCACTAGGAAAAAAGCTCTATTTTTCAAATGTATTATTGTATTAAATGCTACAGTAAAAGCCTGTTTATTAATCATCTTTATACATTTTTATAAATGATAAATTTCCTTACCATATATTCATATATTTTACTGTAAATTACTGTTAAGTGTATGGGTTTTACAGGCAAAAATATGAACTACTGTATAATATATTTTGGAAAACTAAACATAATTAGTGATATTTGATAATTGTATATTTTTATATTAGATGGTCGGATTCTAAGTCATATTTTTCTCATGCTTGTTTCTGATATTGTACCTTAAGTATTATATTTTCTGTTAGTGGTGGTTATGGTTATGATCCTGTGCATCATCATATGTTATGGACAGACCACTGAACTTTCTGTAACACTACGGTGCTCATCACAGTGTGTCAGATAAGACAAGCTGCTCTTATCCACTCAGAACCAGCCATAGTTACAAATGGACTTAATAAACCTTTATCACACTTCCTATATCCAAGTGAAGAGGTGTATCACCACTTCTGATCCTCTCTTTCCTTCTTTCTTCTCTCGCCAGTCTTACTGCAGTGTACCTGAATGCTTTAAACGACACACTGCATCAGTTTTCATGATGTCCTGCACCGATCATCAGTAGGGATGTAACGATGAACCACAAGCCAGTTGAAAATCGTTTAAAATATGTGACGATTAAAATTGTTCGAGATGCTAAACAAACTGTGATACAGTTGAATGGGTTTAAATTAATGAACAATGTTTTTAGAAAGACAGCCTTTTTTCTGAACGATGCATATTAAAGTAGTGTTCATAAGCGCAGCTGCTTTGTTTACAGCGGTAACCAAGGAAACACTGCATGACTGTTGTTCGGAAGCAAGAAAATAAAAATGCCATTTAGTTTGATAGTTTCACAAAACTGAAGTCAAACCTGTTTTTGTTGCAGATTTCTAAATTATACAGTTCAATTAAGATTCAAAATTCATCACGCACGTTTACAAGCTACAGCTTTCCTAGATTGGCTTATGCTGGATCAAAACTTCAAGTTCCATTGAGTTTGGAAAATTCTGTGCACAGTAATCATCAGAAACAACTTCTAACCATCTTAATCTCCCAGTTGACGTTCCACTGCTTCATGTTGCTGAAGCGCCAGGTCTTGATGGCGTCTCCTGTACCGGCGTCCATACGGATCAGTCTGTTGTAGGTGATGCCGATCAGCTCGTCCTTCTTGGCCCCCTGAAACCTAACGTAAAGAAAGGTAACAATTACAGGCTCAGTGTTTATCCAAGCAGATTTTGCGAGAAGACAAAAAGTGTGCAATGAGAAGAAATGAAAGATATAGAAGATATGAGGAAATTATTCCTCATATCAAAAGGGACAGCTCACTCTAACTGTAGACTCTCTGTCATTTACTCACCCTCGTATGAATTTCATTCAAAGAGCACCAGTGTTTACCAGTGTTCATTTTAATTTATTTGTAGTCATATTTTAGTCATCTGAATTGCTTTAAACATAAGTCGACTAAATCTCATAGAACTTTATTAGACTCAATCTACAGCTACACCGAAAATCTAACACCGAAGTAAACAATGACTTGCACACTTAAATTCTTTAAAAGACTTTTCAAAGTTGTGCAAGGCTGACAATTAAGTTGTTATGCATTGAAAATCTTGACGCAGCTCGTCTTGGTATGTCCATCAGAATTTATACAAGAAGTAGCACTGTGCAGTTTGTGAGCAAATTATTTCTTGATCTGGTTTGAGAACTCAACTCACTGATCAGTGATATACAGCTCAGTTGGGGGTTGCAATTATGTTTTGAAAGCAATAGTCAGTAGTTACTGCAGAAGAAAATACATGGGCTTGGATCCACATGAAGCCAAGTAAATTACGTAAACAAGAATTAACTCTGAACTTCAAAAATGCTATTTTTATTGGCACACAAACATGTAATCAATATATCCGAGAGACAGAAATGTCAGGTTTAAGCGACACTCACTTGGCAAGAAAATGGGTGATTCCAAACTCAGGCAAGGACTGCCAGGCCTGTATGAAGCGCATCTTGGCTTCGATGAGGCTCATCTGTGCCACGTTCTGATGGGCTTCCAGAATACGGGCAGAAATCTGAGAATGATGCATGGGTGAGCGTTAATACACAAGTGCTATAAGCCATCGTAATTTCAGCAGAAAGTCAGAGAGAACACACGCCGTCGTCAGAAAACAACCCCAGAGAAGAATGAAACACCAGACACGTCGATATGACACTGTTGCATTCAATCACCACAGAGATCACGGTGAACACACAAGATGCTCCTCTAAGCATCGCTTATGATCTGTTACACATGCGGCATAACACACATTCACAGGAGGCACTGCTACCCCAGTCACCGTCATTTAGTCCCCGTTTCCCCAGAACACGAAACATTTTCACACCAGAAGGAAATGAGTGACGTCCCAGGAGTCTCCCGCAGATCAGTTACGTGCCTCGTGAAAGCTTTAATCAGAACTCCCTCAAAAGATCAATCTATGAAAGAGAAGCTTATATTTTTGACAAACTACGAGACAAATGTGGTGATAAAAGTGGAAACTACAGAGCCCCAAAGAGGACATGGTGACGGAAAAGTGTTCCTTCAGTGCTTCTGCATTATATTTCAAGGATTCTGCTTCCTCCTGAGAAAGTGTTGTTGACCAAAACTGTTGCATTTGCACAAGATGCATTACGTTCTCAATAAACTAGATCCTCTCACAAAACTATTGAATTGGTCTAGAAACTTGACACATAACTACAATATTCACCCAAGAAACAATACGTTGTTTAGCTAAATTTAGATTCTCTTGCATAATTTTTCTCTTTTAAAAACTACTGCTTTCCTCCAAGAAACTTTACATTCTCTCACAAAACATTTGCATTCGAAAAAGAAACTCTACGATCTCTCACAGAACTACCGCACACCTAATTTTTCCACCATAAACGTTCTGCAAACAAACACAAAGTTTGGTGAAAACAAACTCAAAATTTCTCAGGGGAACGCAACATTTTTGTGAGAGAACGCAAACCCATCTCCGCTTTTCTTTCATCACCACGTCTTTTTAGGGGCTCTGCGGAAAACTGCATTGTGCATCTAAAATAATATAACAAAACAATAACTGTAAATGATGCAAATATATTTCATGCTTAGTGAAATCTGCAATAATCATGCTTGTGCCAACGGTTTTACAAATTAATGTGACATTACAAGCCTGTATTGTAGTCATGAGACTACAAGCTGATTCTCTATTCATTTGAATATTTCTAAAAATAGAGCCTACACATAATTTGACTTAACAGCATTCAGGCAGATAGCTGTCCCGGAGGAGACACCAGTGACTCAAAACATGATCTGAAATGTTGAAATGTGAGCTTCGGGGTGAGCTACAGCTATAAATGGTCAAGTGGTTAATGGGAGGATCTCTGGAGTAAGACACAGCACCGGTGTTAGTGAGTCGTGGACGTTTAGCAGCTGTCAAACGAGCGACTTACCAGGTCCCTGACAAAGCCTGGCTGAGGAGGGTGGAAACGGGGAAGAGGAACGCGGAGAGGAAACAAGGGAAAAGCAAATAAATGAATGAAGCAGCAAACAGGCAGAATAACAGAATCAAAACAACCGTTAATGTACAGAGAAAGAAAAGGGCAGGGTGTGCGAGTGAGTTTACAGCAGGGGAGGATCACGAGGAGAGATCGGAGGAACACGCTGCACACGCTCCATCCATACTGTGTCCATGTAGAAACCTGTGAGCTAGCAGAGATCGTGACATACCGTCGGTCTGAAACCAAGCACAACTAGTCACAGGGGAAGCTGCTTTTGCACTGATGTCAGGCTGACTCGTTTCAAATAAAAGTTATGATGACAACACGCGGATCTAGTAAGCTTATTATTCCTCTTAGGCCAAATTTCGAACCCGTCCTTGAGTTATCAAGCTATGACCACCAAACTTGGAACAGACCTTCTGGATGTTCTAGCTCTGTACTCTCGATCTTTTCCAACACATCTGACTTTGACCTCCAAAAAGTTCATATAATACTTTTCAATTACAATAAGAGTTATTGTTCGCTTTTGTTGTAAAATATTGTAATGCTAACGTATTCTAAAGCATGCTAGGAACATGCTAGCAACATGCTAACTTATACATGCTAAACGTGCAAAAACTAAAACATGCTAAAACCACAAATAATAACAAAAATGTGCTAAAACGTGTTCAAATACGTGCTAAAACATTTAAGCGATGGGGTGTGAAATACATATCGAATGAGATTGTATTAAAATCGTTAAATGATTCAGTTCAACTCACTTTTTCTTGCTTTTAATTTCACATTTAAGCTTTTTATTATTTGAATAAATTACAAAATAGCAGTATCCATTGCTTATGGTTCATTATATTAAAACGCATGCTTATGTAACTGCAGGTATATATAAAATTTCTAATGCATACTAACAAAATCTAACACCACAATAACAATGCAGGTCAACCACCATTAGTGGATTCAGAAGTAGTTTATATCTCTCTTTGACTGCCCTGTACTTCAAACCTCAAGCTTTTAAAAGCTTATAAACGTCAAACTAGCATCCGAACACCTATTTTTATATCTTCTGATTCTGATTTCATCTTCATCAACGACAACAACAAAAAAAGTCTTTAATGCCATGTTTTGTGCTGACCAAATCAAAACCTTTTAAACACATAAACTGGGTTCAAAGTCCATGGCTGAGCTGTAGTTCACGATTAACCCGAAACGTTTCCGTCACACTTCAAGCTATACACCGTCGCCTCCACAAGGTGGAGCCACACACATTTACACCCAAGAAATCATCTGAAACCCCCCACCATTCGGATGACAACATCCGCTTTCCTGATCCTGTCGAGCCTGGAAGTGAGAAAGTCATCTATCCTTGTTTCCCCAAAGTTTAGTGCTTATTGACCCACGTCCTTCTGGGAATAAAATCCCAGAGAAAGCTTCTGAAGAAAAGAAATCGAGCGTATAATGCACGGATAAAAGAGCTCAGAATCATCCGGACTCCACCATCGCCCTCACAAACAAACCGCTCTCTTCTTCCCAGGATGCCTCTCCACATTCCCAGGCGCAGCTTGTTTCCTGTATTTTTTCCCGCCCGTTTCTGAAGACCCCACCCCAGCTCCTCAAAGTTTCTTCCAGAGAGAGTGAGATGTGAGGACAGGAAGCCCACCATCCCCCAGCATCACAGGAGCTGGACTGAGTCCAGGGCCACTGTAAGACGACACCGGCGGCGGCGGCAGCACACAGGAGCCGTCTGTCCGCTCCCACACAAACCCCCTACACACATACTTTCACTTTAACCTTGTTTTTCAATCAAGTACAACAAAAACTTTCACACACATACAGTGTTGTCAAACGATTCATTCTGATTAACTGCATACAAAAGGAGTGTTTCTGCTTACATAGTGTGTGTGTGTGCTATTATGTTTTTATTGTTACTATTTTTTTTTTATTATTATTAATAATTTTTTATTTAGTTATTTTTACATCCAGTCAAGAAAGCCCAACTGCACTTTAATCAAGATTAATTGGGATACACAAAAAAAAAAAAAAAAGTTAAAAAATAATTACAAAAATTTCATTTTTCCAAATAAAATTAAATTACAATTCAAACAATTTTCGCTACAAATAAGCAACCCAAAGAGCGATTGCAGAGATGGAGATCATGGTGAATGAACCGAGTGTTATTTGCTTTTAAAAGCAACTCTACAAGGGAGGTTTTTCCTCACGCGCGTGTTCATTTTGGACCCTTGCTGAGACGCATGAAGCGCCATACAGTGCTGTTTCAAGCAACCCATGCATGCATTTTAAATTTGGAAAAGCAACTGGTTCATGCATAAGGTCAGAAAAACACAAAAATGCTAATAAATACAGGGGAAAAAATCCCCTTAATATAAAATAAAATTTATGACTATCATAATTTTATTGTCAGTGAAGCCTGATTTAAAAATCAGCAGCACGCTAAGATCAGCGTCTGTCTGCAGCACACCGCTCTCGTTTACCTGCTTGCTCTTGTATTTCTTCAGGTATCGTGGAGACACCAGACACTCAGGGTTGATGTCGGTGCTGATGGGCTCTATGATCTGAGGGTCGGGATTCATGTGCTGCATCTTCAGGAAGGACAGAATGTTCTGGACCTCCAAGTTGTAGGAACTGTCTGCCATCGTCTTCCCTTTGGAGGCCAAGCGGCAAGCTGCCATCCACTGAGCGTACTGCTTCTCCTGAAGACATGGAGAGCGCTGATTTAACACCGCTGAGATGTGTTTGATGTTCCCTTTTCATTCTCATTTTAAAAAGTGTTTTTTGTCAGTTTTATTAGTGTTTGGGGACTTTTTGGCCTATTTTTTTTTTATTTCGGTTTTTGTCATTTTAGGAAATCAGTACCGAATGAAAATTAGATGTTCCTGGCAACTAGCTGAAACAAATTCAAAATATTTCCAAGTACCTTTAGCGTCACACGTGCATCTTTGAGGAGCGTAGCGGAATTCAAAATGCAAAGAAAAGCTTTTGATGACTCTCAGGTCTGGAAGATGATTTATCTAATGCATATTAATTCAGAGGCTATATGTTTATAGTAATAGTTGTGTTTTTACGTGATATCTTATGTTTGTTATATGATGCAACAACCCCACTTTTAATTAATATAGTTTTAGTTAACCATTAACCATTCCTTTTAGAGGCGATTTATTGCGCAGTGATGAGCGGCGATCAATAGAAGTGTCTTACTCACAGTATCACACCGCAGCCAGATCTCATTCATACCATCTGCTACAGGAATTAGCAACTTGATGTTGAATTTCTGACCGGAAATGTTGACGTCTGGTGTGACTTCACAGCCTGTGGACAAACAGAGATGCATGAGATGCAGTGCTGCAGCGGTAAAGGGACGGCGTCGGGGCCGAGCGCTCACCTCTCAGGTTCATCTGGTGCGCCGGCGTGCCGTGGGCCTCCTCGCGGCTCTTGTAGCAGGAGATTGTGATGTCCTTGAATGTGCACCAGTACTGCTTGTATCCTTTCAGAGTGAGCTTCTTTGGTCTGAGGTGAGAGCAAAAGATACTCAAAAGGGAAATTCCTCTGATATAGCCTTCTCTAACGCTGATCAGGTCTCAGCATAGACTAATACACAGAGTCTATATACGTGACAAAAAGCCTTGCTTCCTAATGTGATTTTTTTTTGACTAAAAAACATTTAGTTTGACTCACTTGAACACTTTTACGTAGTCAGCCAGTTCAGGGATGGATGTGATGTCACCCTGAGAACAAAAAGTGTAAATAAAGTAATAAATAAAGTTGGTAAAGTCGTAATGATGTTGAAATCTTCTGCATAACAGCTGCACGCCTTTTACAGAAACAGGAGAATTCAGAACACACCGTTCGGATTACATTTTTTTATGTCATTGTTTTTATTTCAGCATGTTTAATCGGTCTGCAGTATAATGTTATATAATCACTGCACTCGCTTACAGTGCTCATTTTTAAATAATCCTTTATTTGAACGACTTTGATTTAAAATAATACTTGGATTTTTTTTTTTTTTTAAGTAATGAAATGAATGCTATGCGAGTAATATTTTGCTCATAATTAATGTTTATTGTGATGTGTAATGTTATTTAACCCTACAGTGCTTCATGGAGATATGGGATTTGAATGAAGTGATTGTTTTTTAAGGGTATTATGATATGCAATATTTGAATGTGATAAAAGCCTGCGCCAGTACCAGTGTGTTGGACGTCTTTCCTCCCTCGAGAGTGATCTCCAGATCGGACAGAGCTGCATCGACCTCGTCGATCTCCTTCTCGCTGTTGTTCATGTGATTGTCTGAAGACATGATGGACAGCTTGTTGATGTGGTACTGCAAATAAAAACACATCAAAATTACAAAAACACACACGTTGTCATTTAATAATTCATCATATTAATATTGTAAATTCTTATATATATATATATATATATATATATATATATATATATATATATATATATTATTTTTTTTTATTTATTTTTTTACAAGTTCTTTAGTTTTAATTTGTTTCAAGTTAATAATTCAACATTTATTTAAATGTCGCTAACACAATTTTTTTCTATTGTTTTTCTTAAATACAATACTATTCATGTAGGACACTAAAGCCTGTGACCTCATTCTCCGACCCCTATGGTGCTACAGTGGACAGTTGGACTACAGATGTTTATTTCACTGTACGCCGATGACAGCCTCGCTTTCAAAATAGAGGCTAAAGGCATTTTCATGTCACCATCTCTCCGCTCGGATAAGAGCAGTTAGTAGGTGAATGACACACAGATTTCTCTCAACGGTTAACAGGCTCGCTGTAAAGCTGGCTAAACTTAGAGCTGCTGATGTCTACCCAGAGACACATCCAGACCGGTGTCCTCTGACTGGACGTGGTGTGGACGGATGGGGAAGGACAGACCTGACTAATTTAACCTTGCTGTACGTAAACAGAGAAAGTCGACACCGCTGATGCACCTCCACAAATCCCTGCAAGAGCAGCCCACACCTCCTCGGGGCAGGAGACTCAGGGTGGTCTCGCCTCCCTCGAGCAGACGCCCGCTCTATATTTACACGACGTGAAGACAGTGAGGCGTCCTGAGGTGTTGTCGCTCCACATTTATGAGGGTTTGAAATAGCAGGGTCATCGTTGGCCAAAGGGCCAGTGAAAACAAACGCCGCAGCCAAACGTTTGCACGCTGCGGATGCTACGCAGCCAGGCACGGAGCCCATCCAATTCATTAACAGGGACCCGAGTGAAGACCGCAGTCTGTCGAGCTTACGCAGCAGTCCCGGCCGAGGCTCGGAGGCGCACGTACCTGCAGGGCGGCGAACATCATCATCTCCTCCTCGGTGCACTCGATCTCCTCCAGCAGGATGGCCCACTTGGCCTGCTCATACAGCTGGTTCACCCTGATGGCATCATACTGCAGGGGTCAGGAGAGGGTTAAAAACACGACACCACAAC
Organism: Puntigrus tetrazona; assembly: GCF_018831695.1. NCBI lineage: Eukaryota > Metazoa > Chordata > Actinopteri > Cypriniformes > Cyprinidae > Puntigrus > Puntigrus tetrazona. The sequence goes on along the minus strand of NC_056715.1, from coordinate 18,164,002 downwards.
ACCACTCCCACCACAACCTCCTCACAACTCTGAGAGGCCTATGAGTGAGCATAATGCACGGCACATGTGACCCTGGAGAACACAACCAGTCAATTTTTGGAAACCGAGATTTAAATATCGTCCGAAAGCTGAATAAATGAGCTTCCATTAAGCTTCCAAATAAACCATCGATGTTACGATAGGACAATATATGGCTGACGTACAACTATTTGAAAATCTGGAACCTAAATATTAGGAAAATCAACTTTAAAGCTGTCCAAACTAAGTTCTTAGTGATGCACATTACCAAATTAACAAAATATCTTTATGGAACACAATTAAATAGGAAATTCAAATATAATAAATAATAAATACGCTCTTTAATGTGGTAGGCGCAATCACTATAGCATCTCAGTTCAAGCATTGTATCTTTCTCATACTTTAGTACATAATATGAAATAACATCAAAAAGGTTACCGATTTTAAAAGAAATACCGCGTACAACTTTTTAAAAATGTCTCGCGTTAAAGCTTGTTTAGCGCTTCAAACTGAAGAAAATGTGTAGCTTGTAAACACTGCAATGTAATAATACATCTACCTTAGAATAACCATTCAGTCTCAATAAGATAACTAGAAAGAGGAGCTGTATTCTGCTGTATTGGCGAGCTACTGCATATTGATATTTTTACTTAACAGCTATCTACATGACTTAATTTGACCATTGAAGAAAAACTGTATGTGTAAGAGACGCATGACAACAGGGCGGGGCGATATGGTCATTTTTAATATGGTCACATCGGCAGCTTGTGAGATCGCTGATACACAATGTTATCTGGGGGCTAGAGAGAGACTCTCTGTACTTGTCGCAGGCTATTTCATAACTATTTGGTGATTTTAACCACGAGTGCATGAGAGAGAGAGCGAGCCTGGAAAAACCAGTAACCAAAATTACACACTTTCAAACAAACTGAAAAATCGACATGTTAAATATAACAATATTTAAAATGGCTAGTTCATATATTGGGATACAGCAGTCATATATTTCACCGCAGGACGCACGGTCTAAATAGAGAAGCATCCCGTGTCAGAGCGGAAGTTATCAGTATTTTCAGGTAGCCCAAGTTCATATTTTTGGAGTAACCTTAAAATTAAACTGATACATAAGTCATACAGCGCTCTGGAAATTGAGCCCTTTAGACTGATAACACACTATCTGCATATTTATATAACGATGATGGAGAATAAGCAATGTTTTTTGTTAATGTGCTGTAATGAAAACAAAGTTTTGTCACGTTCAATAATAATAATAATAATAATAATAATAATAGTTTTATACATAGAAGAATGAGCCTAATATCTTGACTATCATCATTACATGATAATATCTGTTTCTAATCAGCACAACCCTACATGACACTTATATAAGGATGCATTGAGGAGGAGCCCAAACTACTCTCAGTGGTCAGGTGATGCTTATGGTCCATGATATTGGTACAGACTGTATGTAACAAACTATTCTTTGTGACTGTATATTTCAGGTTGGAAAATACATTTAGTTTTCACTTTAAATTAACCTTAGTTTCACAAGATGGATTAAAATACTGATGAAGTCAAGAAAGGATGAGACATATGACAATATGATCAGGGAAAAAAAAAAACATTTAAATACATAAAATAATACCTAAAAAACATACTCACTGGCTCCCATAACATGAAAAACGCAGAAAATCTAGGACTCGTAATTTCACCTAAAATCAAATTATTCATCTACAATCATATTAAAAAATGTTCTAGTGAGGGCGGCTGAAAACAGAACAGAAAATAGACCATTACATCTAAATTATAATGTTTTTTGATTAAGAAAAAAAAAAAAAGTTACACAACATTGAACCTCAGTGGACAGTGCAAAAAAAAAAAAAAAAAAGCTTTTCATGACCCTTTAAGAGCTTGCAAGTCATTCTGGAATGTCCAAAATCAGCATTGTTTTTATTATTACTATGTGGATATACATATGCAAAACACACTGACCTTGGGGTTGAGGTCAAAGAAGCTGTGGTACTTGAACCGGAGCAGAAGAACCTCGTTCTCCTTCACATCCTGCTCCATCAGTGATCTGGAGGAGTCCAGCCACCTTCACAAAGACAATCAGACGAATATTAGCCAAAGCCTTCTGAACCGCAGTCTCCTCACACGTCAGATCTGTCCCAGCTTACCCCTGGTTGATCTTGGCCTTGTCCAGGAGGGACTGTGGTTTGTACATCTTGACCACGATGTCGGGCGAGGTGATGGGCTGGCTGACAGCGAGGATGCTGGGATTGCCTTCTGAGAGCGGACTGTCTCCGAACCACGCCGAGGTGGGGGACAGAGGGCTGCCGTCCCGAGAGTCATAGGTAGGCGTCATGGTCTTGCTGTAAAGTCCAGGACTAGAATAGATGCTTCCTGAAATGAGAGACATCTTTCAGTAACCACCCAACACGGGCGTCACCCCAGTCACATGACAAGCCAGATGGAGGGCTGGGCGGAATGACACATTTTAATGTTTTGTCTAGTGCAGAGGGGTTTAAGTTTCGTAAACGTGGTGTAACTCTGCATTTTTGCATATTAATAAAGACATCAACAGTCAGAGATGTGCTTCTACTGTCTTACATATTTACAAAAATCACTTGCTATTTTATTTATTTTTTACTTGGGTTCTTTATCATTATACAAGAATAAAGATTAAAAATAGATTATAATTTTTCACAAAATTAAATCAATTACTACACTGAAACAAAAGAATTGCCAGCAAAAATAGCTTTGGACCCTTTACACATTTCCCTGTTTGCTTCACTAGTAAACTTATTCCAACGCTATTTAACTAAATATACAGATATTATACAGTTTAATTATTAAAAAAAAAAAAAAAACACTTTAAGTCAATGATTAAATAGATTAAATTTTTAAATAGATTAAAAAAAAAATAATAATAATAATAATAATAATAATAATAACAACAACAACAACAACAAACAGTTGTGCAGCTAATTTAATTTACTTTGGTCGAAATTAATAATTTAGGAATTTTTCAAAGAAACATTTAAGGTTTTAAACAAGGTTAAACAGAGATTTTCCACCTTTTTATAAAAATTATTTAGTTAAATATTCTGTGAAAAAGAAATAGTTCACCCAAAAATGAAAATCCTGTCATCATTTGCTCACCTTCAATTAGCTCCAAACCGGCATGAATTTCTTTGAACACAAAGGAAGATATTTTAAAGTAAGTCTGTGAGCATGCTGTTTTGGATCACCATTGGCACTATTGGGAGTCAATGGTGACCCAAAACAGCCTGGTTACAAACTTTCTTCAAAACATTTTCCTTTGACAGGTTTTTCATTTTGGGGTGAACTATTGCTTCAACACGGTGGCAGGATTTGGTCATACCGCCCACTCCTAGCCAGATACGTGTACCAGACCCAGTGACTGAAAATTGCCATAAACTCACACAATCACTGCGCAGCTCTGAAGAGGGCAGCATGCAGAAAACACACAGTAAAAACACAGCTCAACTCTGCGAGTGCACACACAGCAGCATGAGGGGTCTGGGAGGTGAGCATCAGCTGGGGCTCATCTCCACACATCATTAACACACTCAATCCATTAGTGCAGCACTTCAGTCGATGCCTGCAGGACAACTGGAGCAATTCTCACAAGGACCTCAAATTGCACAGGTCCTGCTGGTTATTATTAAATGGAGACTTCTAGATGTTAATTAATATTACATAGTTTCAGCTGTTCACCAACTATGACAAATGTCATGACGCAACACTCACAGAGACTAACTATAACCTTCACTGAGACGTCTGCAGCTAGTGAATTTATCAATGTAAAAAAATAACTAATTAACTACTAATAACTACTAATTTAGTTTTCCTACTTTCATGTTTAAAACATTGATAAAACACCATTATTTCTTAAAAAAAAAAGAATTATTTATTTAATTTATATATTTTTATTAATTTTTTTATTAGAAAGGAAATCTACACATTTAGAAAAGAAAAATATATTCAAATTAACACAAAGTTCTAACAGCCCACACAAACTGTCTTAGACATTAACTCTAAAATGAGGCTGTGAGAGCAATAATACTATGGAAATATATATATATATATATATATATATATATATATATATATATATATATATATATATATATATATATATATATATATATATATATAAGACAATTTTATGTGAAGACAACATCATCCGTCAACTGAATAAACTTGTTTATCTACTGTCATAAATCAGAATCACAGAGTTACAATACACATTCTTCTCTAACCACTCAAATCACAGAGTGAGTAAAACACAGAAGCAAAACCACTTATGTGGCTGTGAGAGGCCACAGGCCTGCAAAGGGACAGGAAGTGCTTGTGGGGAGGCAGAGGTCATGAGAAAAGACAGAAGACTGGAGGAGGCTTCTCAAAACTCAGAGGAAGGGCACTGGAGGGTTTCTACTCCCATCGGGGAACGGAGGAGGACTGCCTTAGGATGTTTACTCGACAGTTTGGGAATGTTCAAATGAATCACGATCCACAAACACGCATCACACTGATGCTTGAAGACACAGAGAGCAAGGAGGAGTGTTTTACTAATCAGTTAGAGAACTCTTCTTTTAATTCATAATGTTCTGTGATTATATTGCCTGAAACTTAAAGACTATGTTCAGATTTTATGCAGATCATTTCAGCTCTAAGATTGATTGTTTTGAGTTTTTAATATAAAAAAAGGATAGTTTTCAGCGTAGTCGTTCTAAACCCACAAGATTTTGAAACACAAATGAAGACGTTATTGAAACCTGACAGACTACGGTCCCTTCATTAAAAGTCCATGCAACCAAAACGTTGATGTAAAAGAAGAGAACGATTTGATCCAAGTCTTCTGAAGAGACACAATGGCTTAATATGATAAACAGATCTAATTTAGGCTTGCATTTGTATACAAACATTGATCGCTGCACAAGCACATTAAATCAGACTGATCAGGGTAGACATCGTGATGAACTTTGTTTGGAAAAAAGACTGCGAGACATAGACTGTCGCATAAAGATTTATGGGCTAAAACAGTTCCTAGGTCCACAAAAAATCAGGTCCACTTCAGCTGAACATTTGGTATGTTGTTAAAATCCATCAAATGGACGCTGTTCATCTATCCCTCTTCATACTGTCAGTATTTAAACATGATGCTACACAGATAAAGGTCTATGCGGTCAACAGAAGCTCAGTGCTTGAGAGAGGTGCGCCTGGTAAATCTGTTCACCAAGCAAAGCAAATGTTGTATCCTTATAAGACTTGGATTAAACTATTTGGTTTCCATGAATTACTTTTACAGCATATTCATTCTTTATAGCATTAATGTATTGGTGGAATGGACTACGTGAAGGAAAAAAAACTATCCATTTAAAGTCTGTTTACTGTAGTGAAACTGACTTGCCTTTTTAAACCTGGCGTCATTTCGAGAGTGAGTCAGATGTTGATTCAGTGAAGGCTCTGAATGATTCAGCAAAGCATTAATGCCCCTTTTTTCCCCCAACATGGTTCCTCTGGTGGTTCCTGGGCTGATGCCCACCCTTCACTCTCCAGGATCAGCAGTTCTGAGCTGAAAACACTAGTTACAATACAACCCTAAAAACCTTGCAGACTGGAAAAGTCTGAGAGCTTGAGAACTGTGGGGAGAAAAAGTCTAGACTCTCTCTGTATCTGCTGGCTTCAGTTAAATGTACAAAGAATGCCACATACGTTTGTGGAAACACAGACCAGATCATGATTCACCCGGTCCAGCTTGGCCAAAGACCTGTTAAACCTGTGATTCCTCAAATTTGCCAGATCATTAGAGCAATAGTGATAAGAACCCCAAAAAAAAAAAAAAAAAAAAAAAAAATATGCATGCGTGACCCTCGACCACAAAAAAGGCTTCATTTTGTAAAACTGAGATTTATATATCTGAATAAATAAGCTTTCCATTGATGCATTATTTGTTATAGTTATTAATTTTAAACTTTTAGGGTGCAAAAATCAGTACACTGAGAAAAATCTCCTTTAAAGTCGTCCAAATGAACTTCTTTGCAATGCATATTACCAACTACAAATTTTGATAAATGTACGGGTAGGACATTAACAACTTTTGATCTTAATATCATACTGAAAAATGGATAATTTTGACCCTTTGCCCTTTCCTATATTTTATTTCTAATCTCTGTATTTGGTTTCACAATTTCTCTATCATTCGACTTCATTTTGACCACTATTGTTTGCTGCCTTGGTATTTCCTTCCTTCCAACTGCAGTAATAAAATAAGCCTTCTGCGTGTAGGAGGGATGCTCTTGATCATACAAAAGGAACTTAAACGTTTAATGCAGTCTATCACGTGCGTATTCCATACAGAAACCTGAACCTCAGTAAACTCACAACTGCTGTCCATCATGTGTACATGCATCCTAATATGCCCGCTTGTTTTTATAACCAATTATGATCAGCTTCAGATAAAAGCTTGAATCAATGTCAGTATTGGCTGGGTTAAAAAAAAAATAACACCATCAAGCAGTACTTGCCGGGTAGCTCCTAGACCTGATCCTTGTTTTATCGCTAATTTTATATAGATTTTAGGACAAAGCAAGACTATTTAAAAAAGCAGAACTGAGAACCGATAGGGAATGTGAGGGAATGCAGTGTTTGGGCAAAGCTCATCTCATGACCCTCATCAGCTGAGCGGTCACTGAAGCAGAGAGTCAGGTGACCAGAGCCAGCTGTGGCGAGAGGAGGTGAAGGAAGCAATGCAGGAAGGCAGAAAAACGGTGAGCCTTACCTTTTACCGGTCCAATGTATAGTATCTCAGAGGCTTGAGGAATGGAAGGAAATGGAGAAAAGAACAAACAAAGAGAGAAAGAGGGGGAATGAAAGGATAGATTAAAGAGATTAACAGCTTGGAAAAGGAAAGCATTACCATGCAAAATGAGACATCACAAGTAAATAAAGTTTCAAAAAGAAAAGAACTAATATCTTAAAAAATAAATAAATGAATAAGAAGATCCCTTGTGAAGGAAGACAGACCAAAGATGTTTATACACATCTTAATAAATGTCTTTCAGAGAGTCACATTGTGCTTTTTTAATAAACTCCTACGATCAAAATCTGCTGACTAAACATCACTGTATTTCCACTGCTGGACAGTAACAATTTTAAAACTAGTTATTTTACACATTACATTAGATTAATAGCGAATCGTACCAAGAACATGGCAGAGTACTAGTAGACTGTCTGCTTCATGATTTATTTTGATGTGTTCACAACATACTACATACTGACTATCAGAAACTTTACAAGTATATATGTCAACTCTACCCTAAACATACCCTAACGGTCTACTCTGGGAGTTAGTTGACATGTAGTTACAAGTTACGTTTAGTTAGATGAATGACTAAAGTGGACTGCCAAAATAAAGTGTAACCTGTGTACTCCAAATAGCGAAGTCTCTTTGCATCTAAACTGCTTTGAATGAAAGTATCTGCTGAAGGCATAAATGTGCATAAGAGAGTCCAGACACGGAGCTCTGCTTCCAGAGAAGATTGTGTTGTTGGAAGATCTGTAAAGGAAGGGAAAGGAGCAACAATACGTATGGGTGGAGCTCATGTCCTGCTCGCGCTGTAATCGGAGCGATCCCTATCACGGCGACTCGTACTGAAATCCCTCTGAGAGGAGATCAAGCAGTGGGTTTTCGGCTCATTTCCCGTCGTGGGCCAAAGCGGCTCAAGGCAGCTCCCGTTCCAATTTTCTCCTTCCTAAAGGAGCCTTTGTGCGGTAAAAACCAGCGTCTTTATGGACCCTAAACATCGGGAGTCCTGCACTATTTTAATGAGGGTCATCATGAGGTTAAATGGTAGTAATGAAGGAACAAGCGGAGAACAGATCCTAGACACAAGCGTTTTGGCCTGCGTATGAGGGCCGCGTCGCACAGGGGCCCCGGGACAATAGACCCTATTCATGTGGACCCGAGGAGACGGAGCCTGTCCTCCTTGCATCGTTAATGGATTGTAGCGCATCTTGCGTGGGGCGCTTGGCGATGTAGCTGCTTTGTTTCAAAATGGCAGCGTGACCAAATATGTGCGGAATCTGAACCATTCAAACTCCGAAGTTAGAGCGAGAGCAGCAGGCCTGCAAATGATACGCTGCTCTCAACCCACACATCTCTCATTTCAGCGCCGTTTCAACATAACAAGCCTTTTGTTTTCCTGCTCTTCAACCACACGCGCTTCATTATGGAGCTTCACGGCGCAAACCAGCAATGCGACAAACAGAGTTGCTCAAGTCAACCGTTGCTATCTATTGCTCATACTTTGGTTTGAGATTCAACCTAACCTCAAATCTCAAGCACCTCGGCGCGTAACCCCACCTGCATGATTTGTGATTGATATGAACCATGCCTCAAGTTTGTTGCAGTGAGAAGTACTATTACGCCATGTCAAACTCTATTAAAGTTGCTTGAGAGTTTATAACTGGTTTTCAGTCCTATCTAGGGGACCCAGAGCACTGGACTTTTCACATGAGCAGCTTTAGTGCTCGATGCAGCAATGTAGAAAATAAATAATTTTCCACACATTTTTCCCCCTAAATTTCTATTTTAATATTTTTATGGATTTAAGGATAAATAATGAGAGTCAGAAAACCTGACAAAGAGCATTTTTATTTTAAGAATTAATCAACTTAAGACATGCTTTTTGAGTAACATACAATAAGGTGTTGCATGTTAACATTAATGTTTCAACTAACAATAATGCATTATTAAATGTTGAATTAAATGAATTAAGATTACTAACTGCTGCAAAACTATTGTTTGTGTATGCGTTTTTAATATTCTACACACACACACACACATATATTTACACAGGTCTATATATCTATATCTATATCTATAGGTCTACTATATTTATATTCCTATAATGTATATTTATTTATAATGTATAATTTATGTATTATAAATTAAAATATTTAATATCAACAATTTTTCTAAAATATATACATGTGTGTAAATTTATATATAGATAATAAATATAGAGTACACGTAAATTATGTAAACAAATACTTATTTTGCATGTGTTTAATCATTTGAAAAAGCATTAAAACAGAAATAAAATGGAATTCATATGGCCCTTAAAAATGATCTTTTTTTAAAATGTTAATAATTTGCTGTTCAATTGTACAAGCTTCATGATTCTAGTAAATTAGACAAGCTTTCTTTTACAAAATTTGTATTTAAACATTAAAACTGACCACCAACTGAAGACGTTTTAGATCTCAGCTCAACCTTAACAGAACTGCATGCACAGAATTGTGGGATATCAGTGAAGAATCCATTATATCCGCTTTCAAAAACTAGTCAGATGAAGCTATGTCAGCAGACTGGATTCAGAAACGCCTGCTTGCCTTCCTACCTTTGAATCCTGTTTACAGAGGCGGCGTTTTTCAGGTTACAGAGACAGAAACTTAGTTCAGCTTCTTCCAAATGAGCTGAGGATCTGACTCTGGTGTGTTAAATGAGAAAAGATGCAGGAAATGTGCAGCTGAACCTCAGGACTAGGACTGAAAAGCAACGACTTGTCATGTTCCATGATGTTATAACGCTGACTCATGTATGCAGCTCACTAGTTATTTGGAAGAAATTATTATTTCCTTAAATGGATCTTACAGATATATCCGTCATTAACTTCTTAAATCTGTGCATCTCAGAGGAATAGTGAGGCTGATCTGAGATGTACCTGATCCAGGAGTGAGCAGTGGTCCTTCCAGCTCCAGCGCCTCCTCCTCCGCCTCCTCTAGCTTTTTCTTCTTCTTCTTGGGGTCACGGGGCTTGCGCAGTAAGGAGAGCTCCTCAGGATGCCGGATGTCTGTGGAATAAGGTCGGATCATCACTCTCAAGATACAAGAAATCTTAGACCTTTCAACAGCAAAAAGACATGCAGTGGGGACTTAGAAACACACATGTATTACTTGTAACGTGCCTGTTTTCATATCTAATGTACATTTTTAGTTGCGATTTATCTCGTATGCTTGAGTCATCAATAATAGTGGCTATGATGTCACTCTTACAGGGCTGAGCACGTTGTGGTCTTTAGACTCATCAGTTCGGCGGTCTTTGAGTTTTCCTTTACCTCGCTTCCCTTAAGGTTTACATAGTCTGTAAGCATTGTGCATTTTTACTACTACCACCTACTACTACCACTACCACCTACTACTACCACTACCACCTACTACTACTACCACCTACCACCACCACCACCACTACCACTACTACTACTACCACCACCAGTAGTTTAATATTTCACAGGCACTACTCATTTTATAAGGTTAAGCAAACATCCCTACTTGTAATATATTGATTCAGAATTAGCTGAACCCCATGACACTGCTTGTTATAATGTAAATTCCATAGTTGTGCCTGGATTCAATCAACATTTTCCACAGAGGAGCCTTAAACGGTGTCTAAAGAGGTCTACAGCAGACCAGCGATCCAAAGAACCCTCGAGAAGACCACTCTAAACTTTCAAAACACCAGCGCGGTGACAGTTTTTAAGCATTAAATGACATTTTATTGAAAATCGTGCCGTTTAATTCTCCGCTAGTTTGAGCATTGCGGCAGGACGACTCGCACTCCCTGGATTTTCCACAGTCCTGGAGGAAACGAGTGTGACGGAGAGCGAGCGTGTTGGGGAGGGGCTTCACGGCTTGGCAGGAATGGCTTGTTTAGTTGTGTTACTAAAGCAAAAGCATTCCAGAGGTTTTAAGAACTACCAGATGGCAGTCCTCTCTCTCTCCGAGTCTGCCCTTTTACAGCCATATGTGAGCGAACTGCAGCAGGTCACTGGAGTGCTGGGAGTGAGCGAGCGCCTCCTCTGAAATTCCAATCAACAAACAGAAGATCCTTCAGCAAACGCTCCCAAATCAAACAGCCGTAACTCACAAGAAACTCGCAGAGAACGCTCTGACTGAGAAACCACATATTTCTCTTTTATTTCATCTGTGACGAGTAGTTCTCTTTGGTAGTCGAAGCACTGCAGAAACGCAGTCAAGTCGCTCAAGGAGGCAAATAATACACACACTTCAAATCACTTCATTAAAGGCAACCGTAACGTGAGGAGCAAACGCCCACCAGAACAACTGATAGCACCGGAGAGAGTAAGCACTATGAAGCCAGCGGTGAACAATGATACGCAGACTAATTCGAGAGCTGCACTTCACAGCCATTTTCAGTTTAAGGCCTAAAGTGAAAGTACACACGTGTCAGGCCTGATTTAGCTGGTGGCTTGGCATGACTACTGCACAGAGCACCAAAACCCTTTTCAATGCTAGGTTTTCTTGGACTGGATTCTCCTAATATTCACCCAGGTCATCATAACAGTACACACATCCATGGACACCTTCAACCAATGTTGATTTAAAAAAATAAATACATTTTAAATAATTACATTTGCTGTTAATTTACTCACCCTCAGGCTATCCAAGATGTAGATTGTTTCTTCGGTAAACACAATTTCTAGCTGAATACATGTTTCTTATGTGATAGAATGCAAGTAAGTGGTCACTTTGAGAGTCACATCAGGCAATACAAAATAATACCTGAGGCTCCTGACCGTATTTAAGGTCTTATAAAGCGAAACGATTGTCTGTGCAAGAAACTGAACAACACTGTTGCCTGCAATCCAGATCTAAAATCTTCTTTAGTGCTCTACTAGACACTAAACCACATCCTGGATGACCTCAGGGTAAGAAAATGAATAGCAAACGTAACATTTTTGGGTGAACTATCCTCTTGATGAGCGGTCACCAAGTTCAGCAGACATTGACGCTCTTCATAGATGAATTTAGATATAACGCAGACTTCAAGCATTACTAATTTCTGGTTATCTGTGATTTGGAAATCGTTCATTTAAATGAATCATTCAAAGCCAATAAAGAGTCTCATTTCTTGTCTCACAGAAACAGGAACAGTGCACGTATGTTTCAACAGCTTAAAAATGGTTATTTTAACACACATTCATGCTACAGATTGTCCTGGCTGGTCGTTCTCGGCCCGCTTCTGGTCACTTCATGCCGAGCGGTGGAGTGTAAAGTTTGCGGTCATGCAAATGATGGAAAAGTATTATCGTAAAAAAATTATTATTATGAATCGTTAAGACTTTATTTCATCCATCCGATATATATGATTACGCACAGCCCTATCTGGTTGCACGATTTCAACTAATGAAGAAGAAACTGCCAGTTTCTCCGGCAGCTGAGACACAGAGACAGAGACAGCATATTTGAGCTGGATGATCATGGTCTCACTGTCTGCAGCTGCTGCAATCCTCCAGTCCCTCATCTACATGCTCTACAAGACACACAGCTATTAGGAACCCAAACGCATCTGGACACTAAATAAACCTGATTGCCTTTGCATTAGATCTTACTGTGCATCTCAATACTTTCCATAAAATAAAATAAAAATTCTATATAGACAAAAACTTTCAACAAGTTATAATGTCAATATATTTGTACTGACTACTAAAATACTTACAGATACATTGAAATGAAAATTAAAACGAAAATAAACACTGAACCAAAGGTATTTTGCACATTTTTATCACAATTGCATAAATTAAATAACCAAAATGTGCTTTTTACTGTTTTGTCTAGCTTTTCAAAAATCTATTGCAAAAAAAAAAAAAACTATTTAAGAAATATTAAATTAAAGTTAAATATTGCTTTGTTTAGGTGTTAAGTTGGAAATATAATACATTTTGGCCAATTTGACCCCCCTTCCCCTTGAATCAGGCATGAATTTTTTACTGTACAAATAAAAGCAGCTTTGCTGAGCAGAAGAAAATGTTTTCAAAACAGAAAATATTACAGGAACACTATGTATGAGTGTAATAAATATATGAATAAAGCTGTTATTCTGCTCTTTTCTTATTTTAAAAATGCATGTAAATGTTACCGAGCGGCTGACTTTGAACCCTGGCTAACAAGCAGATACACCACAAGCTCGAGCAGCGCCGTCTGTGCATTAGAACACCTAACGGTCTGCAGTTTATTCACTAATCATTCGCCATTTCACGATTTGGTCGTCACACAATAACCAGCAACAGCCTCTTCCTCTTCTGATTGGAGACACGAGACGCAGTGCTAAACAGTCTCTCTGTCGGTGCTTGAAATGATTGCAGCGTCTTTCTCAGACACTTTAAAATGTCTTTAAACCGCCGATTGTTTGAGTCTATATTTGATCACGGTATAATTTATTCGCTCTCTTCGGTTATTTGGCCGAAAATGTTTTTTTTGCTATTTTCAGACGAACAATTTTGGTTGCCGAACATTCTGTGCATCTATGGTTCTGTATCGTTTGTTGAAGTAGCTGAACTCTAATTGCTGTAACCGAGTAAACAAAAGATATAAAGTTTTGATTGATAAAACAAAAGACAAACAATGTATCGTTTATCACTGTTATTCAAGCCATATCAGTGTTTTTTGGGGGGTTTTTTTACAGCAGCCTATGGAACATATTTTCTGCTTCATTCTGTGAAAAAAACTGGAATTGTGGAATAAAAAGGTTAATGATTTGTTGGGTTTGTTATTCAAGCATGGCACCGATTTTTTTGGTCTTTAACAAAAATAAATTCGATTGACCTATTGAAGCATTCACATAAATAATAAATGTAAATACTAACATGTCATGCTATTTTTGTGTGTGCGCGCGTTAGAGTTAGGATCAATTCAAATCCATTTGAGAGAGGAGGTCGTCTGACTTCTTTCCTGATCAAAAGACTTTTTGGTTTTTTTGTGGAGTATTGACAGTGAAAAGATTTAACCAGTAAGTGCTCATAAGGTCTTGTTTTCTAAATATGGACACGAGAAAAGTTACCATCAGCCAGGTTCGCTGATAAGAACTGTTGACGAAACAGGATTTGGAGCAGTTCAAGGGCATGCTGGGTCTTATCTCTGCTACAAAATACAGATCAGTCCGTTTAAAAAAATAAAGACCAGTCAGAAGACAGGAACCAAGCATTATTACAGTACTCAGGCCTCAAAATAACAGCAGTAACACCGGTTTCTCCAAAAAATAGCACAATGATGCGCAGCAGCAAATATCATTAGCATCTTCAAATTATTTGAGCCGATAATTTGAGATGCTGAAACAAAAAAGTTCATCTGATGCATATAGACCAACAATTAAAAACACCAACTATTCGACAATAAACTTTAGCTAAAATGAGTACTTAACACACTTCACATCACATATATACACATATACATACAAGTGTATACACACATATATATACACACACAAGCAGAAAATGTCATATACGAAGAAAAAAAAAAAAAAAAAAAAAACAGGACTGTATAATTAAATCAAATCGCAATATTGAACCCGTGTATATAAAACCGTAAAAATGCTATTTAAATATGAATCTTCGGTTTATTTTATTACACACAGAATTTGTGTTAAAAAAATAAATTAATATATATATATATATATATATATATATATATATATATATATATATGTGTGTGGACGTCGCCATCTTTGAAATCTTTCAGTCACTGTCGCTATAGTTACTGGTAAGGACCATGTTGCATGTTAATACAGACAGAATTGTAAACACAGCTTTAAGCTGCTGTGTGAACAAAACCTTTCGACACTCACTTGTCAATCCCAAATACAGGACTGACAACCGTGTGTGTGTGTGTGTGTGTGTGTGTGTGTGTGTGTGTATTTAAAAAAATAAAAAAATTACATATATAAAATTTTATTTATTTTTAACAAATTCTGTGTTGTGTGTAACAAAATAAACAGAAGATTCATATTTAAATAGCATTTTTACGGTTTTATATACACGGGTTCAATATTGCGATTTGATTTAATTATACAGTCCTGTTTTTTTTTTGTTTTTTTTTATTCTTCGGATATGACATTTTCTACTTTGCGAAAATCCTAATGCCCTACTAAAGTATGATAAGGTCATTGCGAGAGTAAAAGATGGGGACATTGTACATTTATACCTTTTTTGCATCTCACCAACTGGGTTAAATTGCCATTCAACAGATTGGAGCCCCCACCGCACTGCCGTCTATTGGACCGCAAAAAGCTACTAACTTTTCAATCTGCTGCATTACTGACAGCCTGTGCCGTGCATCCAGATCAGATGAGTACTATTGACAACACGCATACTTTAGATGTTTATTGCTGTACGTATATAGCTTCGCATGCTATTTTTAAATCAGTGTAGCACAAACAGTGCGGTAAGCTAACATTAGCTGGGGGGTTAAAGGCTATTTGCTTTTTTAAAAGCGTGCGCCCTTGGATTGGTCTACAAGGAAATACATCAGCACATGAAAACAATTGTGTTCGTCACTGCATCTGATGGGGCCTTTAAGCTGTCGCTGTACTCTGATTTAGCACCACCTCTCTAAGCCTGCATCTGTTCCCAGCACTGAAGGCCGAGCGCGCTCTAATGTAAAGCAAAATAACACAATTATCCTGACTTACTGTTCTTCACGAGCGGCGGGGGGATCGAGTTAGGCTAATGGAGCTATGAAAAAGCAGCAATATGTTCGGGAAGGCAGCAGCAGAACTCACTGAAGGTTTTGCAGATGTCAGACACGGCCTTGAAGACGCGGTCAGAGAAGTTGACCTTCACCCTCATGTGCTTCATGTTGGGCAGCTGCAGGCGCAACAGCTTGTGCTGCGGCGTGAAGAGCAGCCTGGCGTCCGCCTGAATGCCGTACTTGTCGAGCGTCCAGTGCGTCTTGAGCAGCCAGGTCTTCTTCTTCTCCCACCACAGCGCGTGATCGGACCAGTCCTTCTTCACATCTGCAGGAAGACACATACATGACAAGGTTAGGAACCGCGTCGACAAACAACCGGCATGGGAGGGGGGCGAAAAGCAGCCGAGCTTTGGCCGCACGCGAGGCGACGCGATGGAGTTGAAAACGAGGTCAGCCGGAGGGAAACGCGGTTAAGTGTCAGATGCGTTTGTGAAAGCGAACTCGCCGAACTGGAGGGCTGCGTTCTGGTCTGGATGAAAGCAAGAGGCCGAGCATTCATCGGGAGGATGGGGCCGGGAACAGGAACAGTTGGAGGCGAAACGCTGAGAAGTGTTTGTATGTGTGAGTAAAGAGATCAGGGTCAAGGCTTGCTCATTGTTCCACTTTCACGCTGTAATCTGAGACCGATACTCTAGACCTGCCTTTCCTCTAACAACTGCACGCAAACAACACAGGAAGTGGAGGAACGCAGAAGAAGAATCTTATTCATAATAATCAAGAGACACAAGGTTCTGCATTAGTTAGTTTGTTTAAGGGCACTAGGGAGGGCGGTCAAAGCCCGGAAATGGAATGGATAACTTTGATCTAATACTGAAAAATATTGATATTTCCATATATCGTTATCAATGCCACAAGGTAAAGTAAGGTAAAAAAAAAAAAAGTTTAACAGTGTCTAATTCAGTTTTTGTTTGGCGGTATTCAAAGCAGGGCTCCAGACTCCAGACTTTGAGTTTTTAGTAACAAAACACGGTTACTAAATATCCTTTTCAGCATTGCGATTATCTTTTATCACAGTACAGTAATACAGTGTCTTTCATAGACACATTCATTACTTTGCACTTTTAGATAATCAAGGCAATGATAGATGGCACTCGTGGAGGTAGGAAAACACTCTTCCTTGTTTTATATCTAGCCAAAAAGCCATGAGCTGACTGCGAAACAGTGGTCTTTAATTATATGCATGTATTATGTAATTACCATATTTCGGTGTCAATCCAGTTTAATTTTTACCGAGAACGCCGAGTGGTCACTTTAATTCACAGCAAAAACAGACCTGATGCGGAAACGATCTCTGCACTGCTGCAAAGAGCACAGAAGTCGGTAAGGTCTCACCCGTGTGCAGTGTGAACGCTCTGATCCGTTAACATGAGCGTGTGTGAACCTGGTGTCACGTCTGTAAAAACGGTCGCAGTTTGGAGCCCTGCAAAGTATTTCTTAACTTTAACGACAACAATCCACTAAGGCAGAGGTCACCTGTTCCTGGAGGGCCGGTGTGTCCTGCAGAGTTTAGCTCCAATCCTAACCAAACACACCTGAAGCAGCTCATCAAGGTCTTACTAGGTATATTTAGAACTTCCAGACAGGTGTGTCGAGGCAAGCTGGAGCTAAACTCTTCAGGACACCGGCCCTCCAGCATCAGGATTGATGACCTCGGCACTAAAGGTAAAAAAACAAACAAAATTAAGTTATATTAGCAAACCTGCAAAAGACAAAACCTTATAAAAATGACAACCACAACAAAATGTTTAAAAACACACATTTGAAAATGTAATTAGCTTCATTTGTATG
This sequence comes from Puntigrus tetrazona, assembly GCF_018831695.1. NCBI lineage: Eukaryota > Metazoa > Chordata > Actinopteri > Cypriniformes > Cyprinidae > Puntigrus > Puntigrus tetrazona. The sequence goes on along the minus strand of NC_056715.1, from coordinate 18,146,623 downwards.
GTTTAGTTCATTTTGATGTCTTTGACCCACTACACAAACACCTGAATGGAATTTTAACTCATAAATCTGTATAAAATGCATGAATTTAAGTAGTGCTATCCAAATCCATGTGAAAGTACATGTAGAGATGGACTTCACTGGATCACCACAACACAGTGGACTCATATAATTAGAACACACACACACACACACACACACACACACACACACACACAGGGAAAGAGCTATCAGAGAAAAGAGAGAGTATGAGAGTAGAGGGTACAGATCAAAACAGGCATTGAAACGGTTTCAGTACCATCATACTCTGACAATGAGCACATCAAGGTGACGTGAGAAGTGACCGAGGAGTGCGTCGCTTTCAGATTGTTTGACAGCTGGCTTCACTTTTTCATTGAGCTTGCGGTGCACATAATTACCCAATCAAACTACCCAGGGGCTTGAATGAAAGCGGGCTGGAGCGGTGGCGTCTCTCCATCACTGATGTCAGGACACAGGTATGCATGCGAGCAGACAAAGGAAACGTTTCCCCCTCAGCAGACCGCTCTCCAGTTTCTCCGCATTATTTGTGTGTGGCTGACTGTGAAAAAGGGTCTCATCAACCCCCCTTCCTAACCAAACTCTAAACTGAAGAATCTGGTTAAACTCGTAGTATGGTTTCACACAACTGGGTTTTCTATGGGCTTTCGACTTCTGTGGGGTTTTTTTTGTGGTCGAAACGCTTGGAAACACTTTACCCTCCAAGTAGGGCAGGTATGAAACTAGGGCTGTATAATATTCTGTAACCAGAACGAAACGGGAAAATGTTTGTGGCAGCACAACTGACGAACATCGCCTAAATTTAGGTTTGATTGTTTGCTGGAAGAAACGGAAGCATTTGAAAGGATTGCAGGTCGAAGAAAAACACAGACTAAAAGACATTCGTTTCATATAGACTGTAATCTTTACTTTATCAGCTCGAAACAATGAATGTGATTGATTGATTCGAAACGTCTCTCCAATCTGTTAACTTCTGAATACACACACACAAAAAAACCTACTGAGTCAGTTTTTCTCCTCCACACCCAACAAAAAGACACACTGGTCGCATTTCAATGACTGCGTCTCGTTCGCTAGCCAACGGTGGCGTCCATCTCCATAACAACATATCACAGAATAAAAGACAACACAACAAGGTCGGCTCTCAGTGACAGACTACAGTCATCTCTGAAGAACAAGGAAAATATTCACAAGCCAACGGACTTCCCAAAACTGCCGACTAATAAGCACCGTCCTCTTTGCCCCTTTACGTCTTCTAGATAGATATAGATCCACAGAAAGATGGACTGGATGCCAGTAAGGCAGTGCTGAAAAGACCAGCGTGCATAAATTAAAGAAACTCGCACTTTCTCACCAGATTACACGGGCTGAACCACCCATCAAAGAAAAAGAAAAAACGCTTCACTGAATCCAGATCATCTTGATTACAACACTTTTCAGGGCTTAAAGTGAAAAAAGAGAGCTTGGCTTTTAAATCCGTTCCCAAATAATGGACGGGAAATAATTTGTAGGTTTAGGTTTTAACAAAAAAAGAAAAGGTGTGTGTGAAAGATGGCATGCTGCACACTCTGTCAAAACAAACGCGTACACCCTCAAAAACTGGATTAAAAGGTTCGTTTGACTTTAATAAAAATGTGTCAAATACAGTTCTTTCCTGTGAAGGGAGCGATGGCCGACACAGACGGATCTCTTTAAGGGTGTGGAGCAGTCAGCTGGTGATTCTGTGAAACATTTGACAGCGGCGTATAGTTAATATAATAAAGACAGTCCATTTTTAGGACTAGTATGATTTCATCTTTGATTCACTTGAGTCATTAAAACGCTGTGCCCAAGCTACGGAACAAACACGCTCACAGATTCACACACACACACACACACACACACACAGCGCGTGTCTTTTTCCAGAGGATCCCCAATGAATTCCCTCCTCAGCTGGACCGTCATTGGCCGCCTCGCCCCGTCCTGCCCGGCCATCAAATGGAGTGCTGGAAGAACGGCCATTCATTGACCATCCATCAAGCAGCCCAAACACAGCACCGTAATTTA
>NC_056715.1:18134541-18137041 GCF_018831695.1 Puntigrus tetrazona | reverse complement strand
AAAAAAAAAAAAAGCACGGGAATAATTAGCAACCAGCAAGACGTTAGAGTTTTTCGTGAACACCTAGAGAGCTGGGTGAGTGCTAAACCACTGCATTATGTATATGGAAAGTTCACAATATTACAAAAAACATTAATTATAGACATGGCTGTTGTATATATATATATAACCAATATATATATTGGTTTATTATTATAAATCAGCTACAGAGCTTCACCGACTTCACCCTAACTTTATTCTGGATGTCTGAATCCAATGCACGATGAATTACTGTTGAATCGGTGTACTATAATTCAGTTTCCAGTGAACAATCACGTGTGAGCCAACCATGAGTCAAGGAAAGCGCAGCAAGCCTGAGCATCTGAGACTGCAGACTCACGTTGAAGAGCGGAAAGCGTATACGCACCGAGTTTCTCCACGAGTTTGAGCATCACCCCGCCGATGTGGATCTCACCGGTGACTCTGAGAGACACGTCCCTGTTGAGGTCAGTGACATGCATCTTCAGCTCCCAGGTCCCGTCTGCGTAGCAGCCATCCGGCATCCGTATACCGTCCAACGCCATCCTTCAGACACAGGGTCAAAACCATTACAACCTGCCACAAGTGTCCTACAGGCTAAGACTCAAATGCACATCTCGAAAGAAAGTCAGCTTCCTAATATTATAGGGATGCTCTCCAGTTAGGCAGCACTGTAACTTTTGCAAACATTACAGCATATAAATCAAACACGGATACATTTTAAATAAGTAAATTAATTTTAAAAAGTAGTGAGTCATTTTTTTTATTATTATGTTAAGTTTGGACTAAGTTATCGCACTCTGTAAAGTCCGCCATGCTAATCTAAACTGAATCGGTTATTTTTAGAAGCGTGTGTGAACTGAACGATTCGTTAAACCGCATTCATTTAATAAAATCACGACGCAGTGCGACTCTGGAGGTTATACCGGCTGGAGTTTAGTGAAATAAACCTGTGGCTCAGGCGAGTAACGGTCAGGCTCGGGCTAGGGCTCCGGTGACGTCAGCAGCCCCGCTCCAAATGCCAACTAAATAAAGACAGCGAGCTCGAGGAGAGAAAACACGCCGAAACCGCCGGGAAAGTTACGGCTCGCCCGCTTCTCGGTGGAAAACGAGCGCACGAGCGAGCAGCGGGATTTGAGGGGCGCAACAGAGAGGTTTTTTTTTTTAAATCCAGAGTTGCGCCAGACAAATCCTCAGAGAAATCATAGCGTTCACTAACCTTCACAAATACGCCGAAACAAACACCGCTTCGCTTCCCAGAACTTCAACAGGCTACGCGCTTTCTTTCCTTCGGCCGCGTATTTAATCCTATCATGAGGAAGGTTCCCTTAAAAAGAGGGGAAAAATCGCCAAAGTCCAGCGGCGGAGCTCCTGAAGGGTTTTGTGTTAATGGAGTCCAGTGGCCGTTCTCTCTCTCTCTCTCTCTCTCTCTCTCTCTCTCTCTCTCTCTTCCCGCCCTCAGATAACGTCACTCACGCTCCGCTCGCGCAGCTTTCCCTCATCACTCCGGTCGCCGTTCACTTCTGCATACATGACGTGTTCCTTATAAATACTGACGTCAGGCTTTATTTTTGTAATTATTACATTTTTTTTTTTCGTTTTTTGCTCTTAGCTTCTATTTCTTTGTAACTGCTTCAATAAATAACAGCGATATCGCTGAGAACACTATCAGACCTTGCTGTAAGTGTGTGAAATTCAAAAAAAGAACAAATTAAATGCAAATTAAAGTAAACGCAAAGCCAGCTAACAGGGAACCTTATCAGGGCCTTGGCGTTTAACAAGCGTTATTCCGGACACCTAAACGTTAGACGCTCTTTCAAAGTCATCCGCTCTTTAACGGTTCCAAAAAGCGCAAAACATTATTTTTACATCGTTCAATTGGATTTTTTTCCTGAAACGTTTCAGTTGGACGTTCACCAGACATCCCATGATGTTCGCAAAATTATATAATGAGACGTTCGCGTAAACGAAACGTTCGGAAATAACGTTTTCATAACGTTATCAAAACATTCCCGGAACATATTCGCCGGACATGCGCTGGAACGGACGTTTAAAGCGTTCTGCTTCTCCAGTCTTTATTAACGTTCTAACGCACACAAACGCTGTAACTCGTTTTAGTTGGACTAGCTTGTTGCAGAATGCTTTGAGAACCTAAAAAAACGGTCCCATGCTGGAAAAATCACATGTTCTCCTAACGTTCTCGTGAGAACATCCACCGCTTAATAGCAACCCAGCAAAACACTCTCGTGAAGCGGCTCACTTTCTCCTAACTGAAGTAGCTAGTTTTCACGAGCACCTTTTCATTGAAATCGCAGGCCGCTGTCCCCCTGAATGGGTTAATTGTGTTTCAATGAGTGTAATCACTGATCAGTTAACAGCAATAAACACAACCCAGTGTGCTTCAGTGAAAATGGGAGTGAATCCAGAGTCACCAGGCCATCTGGAGCATTATTTGACTACTGGGGTGTAGGCTAGCAACTGC